>NW_027228339.1:30212-84703 GCF_037783145.1 Equus przewalskii
CTCTAGGGCAAAGTAGCACACCCAGAGCAGAAGTCCTACTTCAGCCAGATCAGGCCTGCAAAGAAACTGCGTTTCACAGGCCTTTGGAAGAGATGTTCCCGGTAGGCTGTAAGAGCACTGTGCAGAGCGATTTGTTTCTTAGCTTCCCAACGAGCTGGAAGCAAGATGCTGTGGGGCCCAACTCGCCCTTTGGAAAGAAGCCTGCACGTTGGGCCTTTCAGCTCTAGGGCAAAGTAGCACACCCAGAGCAGAAGTCCTACTTCAGCCAGATCAGGCCTGTAAGGAAACTGCGTTTCACAGGCCTTTGGAAGACATGTTCCCGGTAGGCTGTAAGAGCACTGTGCATAGCGAGTTGTTTCTTAGCTTCCCAAAGAGCTGGAAGCAAGATGCTGTGGGGCCCAACTCGCCCTTTGGAAAGAAGCCTGCACGTTGTGCCTTTCAGCTCTAGGGCAAAGTAGCACACCCAGACCAGAAGACTTACTTCAGCCAGATCAGGCCTGCAAAGAAACTGCGTTTCACAGGCCTTTGGAAGAGATGTTCCCGGTAGGCTGTAAGAGCACTGTGCAGAGCGAGTTGTTTCTTGGCTTCCCAAAGAGCTGGAAGCAAGATGCTGTGGGGCCCAACTCGCCCTTTGGAAAGAAGAGTGCACGTTGTGCCTTTCAGCTCTAGGGCAAAGTAGCACACCCAGAGCAGAAGTCCTACTTCAGCCAGATCAGGCCTGCAAAGAAACTGCGTTTCACAGGCCTTTGGAAGAGATGTTCCCGGTAGGCTGTAAGAGCACTGTGCAGAGCGAGTTGTTTCTTAGCTTCCCAAAGAGCTGGAAGCAAGATGCTGTGGGGCCCAACTCGCCCTTTGGAAAGAAGCCTGCACGTTGTGCCTTTCAGCTCTAGGGCAAAGTAGCACACCCAGAGCAGAAGTCCTACTTGAACCAGATCAGGCCTGCAAAGAAACTGCGTTTCACAGACCTTTGGAAGAGATGTTCCCGGTAGGCTGTAAGAGCACTGTGCAGAGCGAGTTGTTTCTTAGCTTCCCAAAGAGCTGGAAGCAAGATGCTGTGGGGCCCAACTCGCCCTTTGCAAAGAAGCCTGCACGTTGTGCCTTTCAGCTCTAGGGCAAAGTAGCACACCCAGAGCAGAAGTCCTACTTCAGCCAGATCAGGCCTGTAAGGAAACTGCGTTTCACAGGCCTTTGGAAGACATGTTCCCGGTAGGCTGTAAGAGCACTGTGCAGAGCGAGTTGTTTCTTAGCTTCCCAAAGAGCTGAAGCAAGATGCTGTGGGGCCCAACTCGCCCTTTGGAAAGAAGCCTGCACGTTGTGCCTTTCAGCTCTAGGGCAAAGTAGCACACGGAGAGCAGAAGTCCTACTTCAGCCAGATCAGGCCTGCAAAGAAACTGCGTTTCACAGGCCTTTGGAAGAGATGTTCCCGGTAGGCTGTAAGAGCACTGTGCAGAGCGAGTGGTTTCTTAGCTTCCCAAAGAGCTGGAAGCAAGATGCTGTGGGTCCCAACTCGCCCTTTGGAAAGAAGCCTGCACGTTGTGCCTTTCAGCTCTAGGGCAAAGTAGCACACCCAGACAAGAAGTCCTACATCAACCAGATCAGGCATCCAAAGAAACTGCGTTTCACAGGCCTTTGGAAGAGAAGTTCCCAGTAGGCTGTAAGAGCACTGTGCAGTGCGAGTTGTTTCTTAGCTTCCCAAAGAGCTGGAAGCAAGATGCTGTGGGGCCCAACTCGCCCTTTGGAAAGAAGCCTGCACGTTGTGCCTTTCAGCTCTAGGGCAAAGTAGCACACCCAGACCAGAAGACTTACTTCAGCCAGATCAGGCCTGCAAAGAAACTGCGTTTCACATTCCTTTGGAAAAGATGTTCTCACTTGGTTGGAAGAGCACTGTGCAGTGCGAGTTGTTTCTTAGCTTCCCAAAGAGCTGGAAGCAAGATGCTGTGGGGCCCAACTCGCCCTTTGGAAAGAAGCCTGCACGTTGTGCCTTTCAGCTCTAGGGCAAAGTAGCAAACCCAGAGCAGAAGTCCTACTTCAGCCAGATCAGGCCTGCAAAGAAACTGCGTTTCACAGGCCTTTGGAAGAGATGTTCCCGGTAGGCTGTAAGAGCACTGTGCAAAGCGAGTGGTTTCTTAGCTTCCCAAAGAGCTGGAAGCAAGATGCTGTGGGGCCCAACTCGCCCTTTGGAAAGAAGACTGCACGTTGTGCCTTTCAGCTGTAGGGTAAAGTAGCACACCCAGACAAGAAGTCCTACATCAGCCAGATCAGGCCTGCAAAGAAACAGCGTTTCACATTCCTTTGGAAAAGATGTTCTCACTTGGTTGGAAGAGAACTGTGCAGTGCGAGTTGTTTCTTAGGTTCCCAAAGAGCTGGAAGCAAGATGCTGTGGGGCCCAACTCGCCCTTTGGAAAGAAGCCTGCACGTTGTGCCTTTCAGATCTAGGGCAAAGTAGCACACCCAGACAAGAAGACCTACTTCAGCCAGATCAGGCCTTCAAAGATACTGCGTTTCACGGGCCTTTGGAAGAGATCTTCCCGGTAGGCTGTAAGAGCACTGTGCAGAGCGAGTTGTTTCTTAGCTTCCCAAAGAGCTGGAAGCAAGATGCTGTGGGGCCCAACTCGCCCTTTGGAAAGAAGCCGGCACGTTGTGCCTTTCAGCTCTAGAGCAAAGTAGCACAGCCAGAGCAGAAGTCCTACTTCAGCCAGATCAGGCCTGCAAAGAAACTGCGTTTCACAGGCCTTTGGAAGAGATGTTCCCGGTAGGCTGTAAGAGAACTGTGCAGAGCGATTTGTTTCTTAGCTTCCCAACGATCTGGAAGCAAGATGCTGTGGGGCCCAACTCGCCCTTTGGAAAGAAGCCTGCACGTTGTGCCTTTCAGCTCTAGGGCAATGTAGCACACCCAGAGCAGAAGTCCTACTTCAGCCAGATCAGGCCTGTAAGGAAACTGCGTTTCACAGGCCTTTGGAAGACATGCTCCCGGTAGGCTGTAAGAGCACTGTGCAGAGCGAGTTGTTTCTTAGCTTCCCAAAGAGCTGGAAGCAAGATGCTGTGGGGCCCAACTCGCCCTTTGGAAAGAAGCCTGCACGTTGTGCCTTTTAGCTGTAGGGCAAAGTAGCACACCCAGACAAGAAGTCCTACATCAGCCAGATCAGGCCTGCAAAGAAACTGCGTTTCACATTCCTTTGGAATAGATGTTCTCACTTGGTTGGAAGAGCACTGAGCAGTGCGAGTTGTTTCTTAGGTTCCCAAAGAGCTGGAAGCAAGATGCTGTGGGGCCCAACTCGCCCTTTGGAAAGAAGCCTGCACGTTGTGCCTTTCAGCTCTAGGGCAAAGTAGCACACCCAGAGCAGAAGTCCCACTTCAGCCAGATCAGGCCTGCAAAGAAACTGCGTTTCACAGGCCTTTGGAAGAGATGTTCCCGGTAGGATGTAGGAGCACTGTGCAGAGCGAGTTGTTTCTTTGCTTCGCAAAGAGCTGGAAGCCAGATGCTGTGGGGCCCAACTCGCCCTTTGGAAAGAAGCCTGCACGTTGTGCCTTTCAGCTCTAGGGCAAAGTAGCACACCCAGACAAGAAGTCCTACATCAGCCAGATCAGGCATTCAAAGAAACTGCGTTTCACAGTCCTTTGGAAGAGAAGTTCCCGGTAGGCTGTAAGAGCACTGTGCAGAGAGAGTTGTTTCTTAGCTTCCCAAAGAGCTGGAAGTAAGATGCTGTGGGGCCCAACTCGCCCTTTGGAAAGAAGCCTGCACGTTGTGCCTTTCAGCTCTAGGGCAAAGTAGCACACCCAGAGCAGAAGTCCTACTTCAGCCAGATCAGGCCTGCAAAGAAACTGTGTTTCACAGGCCTTTGGAAGAGATGTTCCCGGTAGGCTGTAAGAGCACTGTGCAGAGCGAGTGGTTTCTTAGCTTCCCAAAGAGCTGGAAGCAAGATGCTGTGGGGCCCAACTCGCCCTTTGGAAAGAAGCCTGCACGTTGTGCCTTTCAGCTCTAGGGCAAAGTAGCACACCCAGAGCAGAAGTCCCACTTCAGCCAGATCAGGCCTGCAAAGAAACTGCGTTTCACAGGCCTTTGGAAGAGATGTTCCCGGTAGGTTGTTAGAGCACTGTGCAGAGCGAGTTGTTTCTTAGCTTCCCAAAGAGCTGGAAGCAAGATGCTGTGGGGCCCAACTCGCCCTTTGGAAAGAAGCCTGCACGTTGTGCCTTTCAGCTCTAGGGCAAAGTAGCACACCCAGAGCAGAAGTCCTACTTCAGCCAGATCAGGCCTGCAAAGAAACTGCGTTTCACAGGCCTTTGGAAGAGATGTTCCCGGTAGGCTGTAAGAGCACTGTGCAGAGCGAGTTGTTTCTTAGCTTCCCAAAGAGCTGGAAGCAAGATGCTGTGGGGCCCAACTCGCCCTTTGGAAAGAAGCCTGCACGTTGTGCCTTTCAGCTCTAGGGCAAAGTAGCACACCCAGAGCAGAAGTCCTACTTCAGCCAGATCAGGCCTGCAAAGAAACTGCGTTTCACAGGCCTTTGGAAGAGATGTTCCCGGTAGGCTGTAAGAGCACTGTGCAGAGCGAGTTGTTTCTTAGCTTCCCAAAGAGCTGGAAGCAAGATGCTGTGGGGCCCAACTCGCCCTTTGGAAAGAAGCCTGCACGTTGTGCCTTTCAGCTCTAGGGCAAAGTAGCACACCCAGAGCAGAAGTCCTACTTCAGCCAGATCAGGCCTGCAAAGAAACTGCGTTTCACAGGCCTTTGGAAGACATGTTCCCGGTAGGCTGTAAGAGCACTGTGCAGAGCGAGTTGTTTCTTAGCTTCCCAAAGAGCTGGAAGCAAGATGCTGTGGGGCCCAACTCGCCCTTTGGAAAGAAGCCTGCACGTTGTGCCTTTCAGCTCTAGGGCAAAGTAGCACACCCAGAGCAGAAGTCCTACTTCAGCCAGATCAGGCCTGCAAAGAAACTGCGTTTCACAGGCCTTTGGAAGAGATGTTCCCGGTAGGCTGTAAGAGCACTGTGCAGAGCGAGTTGTTTCTTAGCTTCCCAAAGAGCTGGAAGCAAGATGCTGTGGGGCCCAACTCGCCCTTTGGAAAGAAGCCTGCACGTTGGGCCTTTCAGCTCTAGGGCAAAGTAGCACACCCAGAGCAGAAGTCCTACTTCAGCCAGATCAGGCCTGTAAGGAAACTGCGTTTCACAGGCCTTTGGAAGACATGTTCCCGGTAGGCTGTAAGAGCACTGTGCAGAGCGAGTTGTTTCTTAGCTTCCCAAAGAGCTGGAAGCAAGATGCTGTGGGGCCCAACTCGCCCTTTGGAAAGAAGCCTGCACGTTGTGCCTTTTAGCTGTAGGGCAAAGTAGCACACCCAGACAAGAAGTCCTACATCAGCCAGATCAGGCCTGCAAAGAAACTGCGTTTCACATTCCTTTGGAATAGATGTTCTCACTTGGTTGGAAGAGCACTGAGCAGTGCGAGTTGTTTCTTAGGTTCCCAAAGAGCTGGAAGCAAGATGCTGTGGGGCCCAACTCGCCCTTTGGAAAGAAGCCTGCACGTTGTGCCTTTCAGCTCTAGGGCAAAGTAGCACACCCAGAGCAGAAGTCCCACTTCAGCCAGATCAGGCCTGCAAAGAAACTGCGTTTCACAGGCCTTTGGAAGAGATGTTCCCGGTAGGATGTAGGAGCACTGTGCAGAGCGAGTTGTTTCTTTGCTTCGCAAAGAGCTGGAAGCCAGATGCTGTGGGGCCCAACTCGCCCTTTGGAAAGAAGCCTGCACGTTGTGCCTTTCAGGTGTAGGGCAAAGTAGCACACCCAGACAAGAAGTCCTACATCAGCCAGATCAGGCATTCAAAGAAACTGCGTTTCACAGTCCTTTGGAAGAGAAGTTCCCGGTAGGCTGTAAGAGCACTGTGCAGAGAGAGTTGTTTCTTAGCTTCCCAAAGAGCTGGAAGTAAGATGCTGTGGGGCCCAACTCGCCCTTTGGAAAGAAGCCTGCACGTTGTGCCTTTCAGCTCTAGGGCAAAGTAGCACACCCAGAGCAGAAGTCCTACTTCAGCCAGATCAGGCCTGCAAAGAAACTGTGTTTCACAGGCCTTTGGAAGAGATGTTCCCGGTAGGCTGTAAGAGCACTGTGCAGAGCGAGTGGTTTCTTAGCTTCCCAAAGAGCTGGAAGCAAGATGCTGTGGGGCCCAACTCGCCCTTTGGAATGAAGCCTGCACGTTGTGCCTTTCAGCTCTAGGGCAAAGTAGCACACCCAGAGCAGAAGTCCTACTTCAGCCAGATCAGGCCTGCAAAGAAACTGCGTTTCACAGGCCTTTGGAAGAGATGTTCCCGGTAGGCTGTAAGAGCACTGTGCAGAGCGAGTTGTTTCTTCGCTTCCCAAAGAGCTGGAAGCAAGATGCTGTGGGGTCCAACTCGCCCTTTGGAAAGAAGCCTGCACGTTGTGCCTTTCAGCTCTAGGGCAAAGTAGCACACCCAGAGCAGAAGACCTACTTCAGCCAGATCAGGCCTGCAAAGAAACTGCGTTTCACAGGCCTTTGGAAGAGATGTTCCCGGTAGGCTGTAAGAGCACTGTGCAGAGCGAGTTGTTTCTTAGCTTCCCAAAGAGCTGGAAGCAAGATGCTGTGGGGCCCAACTCGCCCTTTGGAAAGAAGCCTGCACGTTGTGCCTTTCAGCTCTAGGGCAAAGTAGCACACCCAGAGCAGAAGTCCTACTTCAGCCAGATCAGGCCTGCAAAGAAACTGCGTTTCACAGGCCTTTGGAAGAGATGTTCCCGGTAGGCTGTAAGAGCACTGTGCAGAGCGAGTTGTTTCTTAGCTTCCCAAAGAGCTGGAAGCAAGATGCTGTGGGGCCCAACTCGCCCTTTGGAAAGAAGCCTGCACGTTGTGCCTTTCAGCTCTAGGGCAAAGTAGCACACCCAGAGCAGAAGTCCTACTTCAGCCAGATCAGGCCTGCAAAGAAACTGCGTTTCACAGGCCTTTGGAAGACATGTTCCCGGTAGGCTGTAAGAGCACTGTGCAGAGCGAGTTGTTTCTTAGCTTCCCAAAGAGCTGGAAGCAAGATGCTGTGGGGCCCAACTCGCCCTTTGGAAAGAAGCCTGCACGTTGTGCCTTTCAGCTCTAGGGCAAAGTAGCACACCCAGAGCAGAAGTCCTACTTCAGCCAGATCAGGCCTGCAAAGAAACTGCGTTTCACAGGCCTTTGGAAGAGATGTTCCCGGTAGGCTGTAAGAGCACTGTGCAGAGCGAGTTGTTTCTTAGCTTCCCAAAGAGCTGGAAGCAAGATGCTGTGGGGCCCAACTCGCCCTTTGGAAAGAAGCCTGCACGTTGTGCCTTTCAGCTCTAGGGCAAAGTAGCACACCCAGAGCAGAAGTCCTACTTCAGCCAGATCAGGCCTGCAAAGAAACTGCGTTTCACAGGCCTTTGGAAGAGATGTTCCCGGTAGGCTGTAAGAGCACTGTGCAGAGCGAGTTGTTTCTTAGCTTCCCAAAGAGCTGGAAGCAAGATGCTGTGGGGCCCAACTCGCCCTTTGGAAAGAAGCCTGCACGTTGTGCCTTTCAGCTCTAGGGCAAAGTAGCACACCCAGAGCAGAAGTCCTACTTCAGCCAGATCAGGCCTGCAAAGAAACTGCGTTTCACAGTCCTTTGGAAGAGATGTTCCCACTTGGCTGTAAGAGCACTGTGCAGAGCGAGTTGTTTCTTAGCTTCCCAAAGAGCTGGAAGCAAGATGCTGTGGGGCCCAACTCGCCCTTTGGAAAGAAGCCTGCACGTTGTGCCTTTCAGCTCTAGGGCAAAGTAGCACACCCAGAGCAGAAGTCCTACTTCAGCCAGATCAGGCCTGCAAAGAAACTGCGTTTCACAGGCCTTTGGAAGAGATGTTCCCGGTAGGCTGTAAGAGCACTGTGCAGAGCGAGTTGTTTCTTAGCTTCCCAAAGAGCTGGAAGCAAGATGCTGTGGGGCCCAACTCGCCCTTTGGAAAGAAGCCTGCACGTTGTGCCTTTCAGCTCTAGGGCAAAGTAGCACACCCAGAGCAGAAGTCCTACTTCAGCCAGATCAGGCCTGCAAAGAAACTGCGTTTCACAGGCCTTTGGAAGAGATGTTCCCGGTAGGCTGTAAGAGCACTGTGCAGAGCGAGTTGTTTCTTAGCTTCCCAAAGAGCTGGAAGCAAGATGCTGTGGGGCCCAACTCGCCCTTTGGAAAGAAGCCTGCACGTTGTGCCTTTCAGCTCTAGGGCAAAGTAGCACACCCAGAGCAGAAGTCCTACTTCAGCCAGATCAGGCCTGCAAAGAAACTGCGTTTCACAGGCCTTTGGAAGAGATGTTCCCGGTAGGCTGTAAGAGCACTGTGCAGAGCGAGTTGTTTCTTAGCTTCCCAAAGAGCTGGAAGCAAGATGCTGTGGGGCCCAACTCGCCCTTTGGAAAGAAGCCTGCACGTTGTGCCTTTCAGCTCTAGGGCAAAGTAGCACACCCAGAGCAGAAGTCCTACTTCAGCCAGATCAGGCCTGCAAAGAAACTGCGTTTCACAGGCCTTTGGAAGAGATGTTCCCGGTAGGCTGTAAGAGCACTGTGCAGAGCGAGTTGTTTCTTAGCTTCCCAAAGAGCTGGAAGCAAGATGCTGTGGGGCCCAACTCGCCCTTTGGAAAGAAGCCTGCACGTTGTGCCTTTCAGCTCTAGGGCAAAGTAGCACACCCAGAGCAGAAGACCTACTTCAGCCAGATCAGGCCTGCAAAGAAACTGCGTTTCACAGGCCTTTGGAAGAGATGTTCCCGGTAGGCTGTAAGAGCACTGTGCAGAGCGAGTTGTTTCTTAGCTTCCCAAAGAGCTGGAAGCAAGATGCTGTGGGGCCCAACTCGCCCTTTGGAAAGAAGCCTGCACGTTGTGCCTTTCAGCTCTAGGGCAAAGTAGCACACCCAGAGCAGAAGTCCTACTTCAGCCAGATCAGGCCTGCAAAGAAACTGCGTTTCACAGGCCTTTGGAAGAGATGTTCCCGGTAGGCTGTAAGAGCACTGTGCAGAGCGAGTTGTTTCTTAGCTTCCCAAAGAGCTGGAAGCAAGATGCTGTGGGGCCCAACTCGCCCTTTGGAAAGAAGCCTGCACGTTGTGCCTTTCAGCTCTAGGGCAAAGTAGCACACCCAGAGCAGAAGTCCTACTTCAGCCAGATCAGGCCTGCAAAGAAACTGCGTTTCACAGGCCTTTGGAAGAGATGTTCCCGGTAGGCTGTAAGAGCACTGTGCAGAGCGAGTTGTTTCTTAGCTTCCCAAAGAGCTGGAAGCAAGATGCTGTGGGGCCCAACTCGCCCTTTGGAAAGAAGCCTGCACGTTGTGCCTTTCAGCTCTAGGGGCAAAGTAGCACACCCAGAGCAGAAGTCCTACTTCAGCCAGATCAGGCCTGCAAAGAAACTGCGTTTCACAGGCCTTTGGAAGAGATGTTCCCGGTAGGCTGTAAGAGCACTGTGCAGAGCGAGTTGTTTCTTAGCTTCCCAAAGAGCTGGAAGCAAGATGCTGTGGGGCCCAACTCGCCCTTTGGAAAGAAGCCTGCACGTTGTGCCTTTCAGCTCTAGGGCAAAGTAGCACACCCAGAGCAGAAGTCCTACTTCAGCCAGATCAGGCCTGCAAAGAAACTGCGTTTCACAGGCCTTTGGAAGAGATGTTCCCGGTAGGCTGTAAGAGCACTGTGCAGAGCGAGTTGTTTCTTAGCTTCCCAAAGAGCTGGAAGCAAGATGCTGTGGGGCCCAACTCGCCCTTTGGAAAGAAGCCTGCACGTTGTGCCTTTCAGCTCTAGGGCAAAGTAGCACACCCAGAGCAGAAGTCCTACTTCAGCCAGATCAGGCCTGCAAAGAAACTGCGTTTCACAGGCCTTTGGAAGAGATGTTCCCGGTAGGCTGTAAGAGCACTGTGCAGAGCGAGTTGTTTCTTAGCTTCCCAAAGAGCTGGAAGCAAGATGCTGTGGGGCCCAACTCGCCCTTTGGAAAGAAGCCTGCACGTTGTGCCTTTCAGCTCTAGGGCAAAGTAGCACACCCAGACCAGAAGACTTACTTCAGCCAGATCAGGCCTGCAAAGAAACTGCGTTTCACAGTCCTTTGGAAGAGATGTTCCCAGTAGGCTGTAAGAGCACTGTGCAGAGCGAGTTGTTTCTTAGCTTCCCAAAGAGCTGGAAGCAAGATGCTGTGGGGCCCAACTCGCCCTTTGGAAAGAAGCCTGCACGTTGTGCCTTTCAGCTCTAGGGCAAAGTAGCACACCCAGAGCAGAAGTCCTACTTCAGCCAGATCAGGCCTGCAAAGAAACTGCGTTTCACAGGCCTTTGGAAGAGATGTTCCCACTAGGCTGTAAGAGCACTGTGCAGAGCGAGTTGTTTCTTAGCTTCCCAAAGAGCTGGAAGCAAGATGCTGTGGGGCCCAACTCGCCCTTTGGAAAGAAGCCTGCACGTTGTGCCTTTCAGCTCTAGGGCAAAGTAGCACACCCAGAGCAGAAGTCCCACTTCAGCCAGATCAGGCCTGCAAAGAAACTGCGTTTCACAGGCCTTTGGAAGAGATGTTCCCGGTAGGCTGTAAGAGCACTGTGCAGAGCAAGTGGTTTCTTAGCTTCCCAAAGAGCTGGAAGCAAGATGCTGTGGGGCCCAACTCGCCCTTTGGAAAGAAGCCTGCACGTTGTGCCTTTCAGCTCTAGGGCAAAGTAGCACACCCAGAGCAGAAGTCCTACTTCAGCCAGATCAGGCCTGCAAAGAAACTGCGTTTCACAGGCCTTTGGAAGAGATGTTCCCACTAGGCTGTAAGAGCACTGTGCAGAGCGAGTTGTTTCTTAGCTTCCCAAAGAGCTGGAAGCAAGATGCTGTGGGGCCCAACTCGCCCTTTGGAAAGAAGCCTGCACGTTGTGCCTTTCAGCTCTAGGGCAAAGTAGCACACCCAGAGCAGAAGTCCCACTTCAGCCAGATCAGGCCTGCAAAGAAACTGCGTTTCACAGGCCTTTGGAAGAGATGTTCCCGGTAGGCTGTTAGAGCACTGTGCAGAGCGAGTTGTTTCTTCGCTTCCCAAAGAGCTGGAAGCAAGATGCTGTGGGGTCCAACTCGCCCTTTGGAAAGAAGCCTGCACGTTGTGCCTTTCAGCTCTAGGGCAAAGTAGCACACCCAGAGCAGAAGACCTGCTTCAGCCAGATCAGGCCTGCAAAGAAACTGCGTTTCACAGGCCTTTGGAAGAGATGTTCCCGGTAGGCTGTAAGAGCACTGTGCAGAGCGAGTGGTTTCTTAGCTTCCCAAAGAGCTGGAAGCAAGATGCTGTGGGGTCCAACTCGCCCTTTGGAAAGAAGCCTGCACGTTGTGCCTTTCAGCTCTAGGGCAAAGTAGCACATCCAGAGCAGAAGTCCTACTTCAGCCAGATCAGGCCTGCAAAGAAACTGCGTTTCACAGGCCTTTGGAAGAGATGCTCCCGGTAGGCTGTAAGAGCACTGTGCAGAGCGAGTTGTTTCTTAGCTTCCCAGAGAGCTGGAAGCTAGATGCTGTGGGGCCCAACTCGCCCTTTGGAAAGAAGCCTGGACGTTGAGCCTTTCAGCTGTAGGGCAAAGTAGCACACCCAGAGCAGAAGTCCTACTTCAGCCAGATGAGGCCTGCAAAGAAACTGCGTTTCACAGGCCTTTGGAAGAGATGTTCCCGGTAGGCTGTAAGAGCACTGTGCAGAGCGAGTTGTTTCTTAGCTTCCCAAAGAGCTTGAAGCAAGATGCTGTGGGCCCAACTCGCCCTTTGGAAAGAAGCCTGCACGTTGTGCCTTTCAGCTCTAGGGGCAAAGTAGCACACCCAGAGCAGAAGTCCTACTTCAGCCAGATCAGGCCTGCAAAGAAACTGCGTTTCACAGGCCTTTGGAAGAGATGTTCCCGGTAGGCTGTAAGAGCACTGTGCAGAGCGATTTGTTTCTTGGCTTCCCAAAGAGCTGGAAGCAAGATGCTGTGGGGCCCAACTCGCCCTTTGGAAAGAAGAGTGCACGTTGTGCCTTTCAGCTCTAGGGCAAAGTAGCACACCCAGAGCAGAAGTCCTACTTCAGCCAGATCAGGCCTGCAAAGAAACTGCGTTTCACAGGCCTTTGGAAGAGATGTTCCCACTAGGCTGTAAGAGCACTGTGCAGAGCGAGTTGTTTCTTAGCTTCCCAAAGAGCTGGAAGCAAGATGCTGTGGGGCCCAACTCGCCCTTTGGAAAGAAGCCTGCACGTTGTGCCTTTCAGCTCTAGGGCAAAGTAGCACACCCAGAGCAGAAGTCCTACTTGAACCAGATCAGGCCTGCAAAGAAACTGCGTTTCACAGACCTTTGGAAGAGATGTTCCCGGTAGGCTGTAAGAGCACTGTGCAGAGCGAGTTGTTTCTTAGCTTCCCAAAGAGCTGGAAGCAAGATGCTGTGGGGCCCAACTCGCCCTTTGGAAAGAAGCCTGCACGTTGTGCCTTTCAGCTCTAGGGCAAAGTAGCACACCCAGAGCAGAAGTCCTACTTCAGCCAGATCAGGCCTGTAAGGAAACTGCGTTTCACAGGCCTTTGGAAGAGATGTTCCCGGTAGGCTGTAAGAGCACTGTGCAGAGCGAGTTGTTTCTTAGCTTCCCAAAGAGCTGAAGCAAGATGCTGTGGGGCCCAACTCGCCCTTTGGAAAGAAGCCTGCACGTTGTGCCTTTCAGCTCTAGGGCAAAGTAGCACACGGAGAGCAGAAGTCCTACTTCAGCCAGATCAGGCCTGCAAAGAAACTGCGTTTCACAGGCCTTTGGAAGAGATGTTCCCGGTAGGCTGTAAGAGCACTGTGCAGAGCGAGTGGTTTCTTAGCTTCCCAAAGAGCTGGAAGCAAGATGCTGTGGGGCCCAACTCGCCCTTTGGAAAGAAGCCTGCACGTTGTGCCTTTCAGCTCTAGGGCAAAGTAGCACACCCAGACAAGAAGTCCTACATCAACCAGATCAGGCATCCAAAGAAACTGCGTTTCACAGGCCTTTGGAAGAGATGTTCCCAGTAGGCTGTAAGAGCACTGTGCAGTGCGAGTTGTTTCTTAGCTTCCCAAAGAGCTGGAAGCAAGATGCTGTGGGGCCCAACTCGCCCTTTGGAAAGAAGCCTGCACGTTGTGCCTTTCAGCTCTAGGGCAAAGTAGCACACCCAGACCAGAAGACTTACTTCAGCCAGATCAGGCCTGCAAAGAAACTGCGTTTCACATTCCTTTGGAAAAGATGTTCTCACTTGGTTGGAAGAGCACTGTGCAGTGCGAGTTGTTTCTTAGCTTCCCAAAGAGCTGGAAGCAAGATGCTGTGGGGCCCAACTCGCCCTTTGGAAAGAAGCCTGCACGTTGTGCCTTTCAGCTCTAGGGCAAAGTAGCAAACCCAGAGCAGAAGTCCTACTTCAGCCAGATCAGGCCTGCAAAGAAACTGCGTTTCACAGGCCTTTGGAAGAGATGTTCCCACTAGGCTGTAAGAGCACTGTGCAGAGCGAGTTGTTTCTTAGCTTCCCAAAGAGCTGGAAGCAAGATGCTGTGGGGCCCAACTCGCCCTTTGGAAAGAAGCCTGCACGTTGTGCCTTTCAGCTCTAGGGCAAAGTAGCACACCCAGAGCAGAAGTCCCACTTCAGCCAGATCAGGCCTGCAAAGAAACTGCGTTTCACAGGCCTTTGGAAGAGATGTTCCCGGTAGGCTGTAAGAGCACTGTGCAGAGCAAGTGGTTTCTTAGCTTCCCAAAGAGCTGGAAGCAAGATGCTGTGGGGCCCAACTCGCCCTTTGGAAAGAAGCCTGCACGTTGTGCCTTTCAGCTCTAGGGCAAAGTAGCACACCCAGAGCAGAAGTCCTACTTCAGCCAGATCAGGCCTGCAAAGAAACTGCGTTTCACAGGCCTTTGGAAGAGATGTTCCCACTAGGCTGTAAGAGCACTGTGCAGAGCGAGTTGTTTCTTAGCTTCCCAAAGAGCTGGAAGCAAGATGCTGTGGGGCCCAACTCGCCCTTTGGAAAGAAGCCTGCACGTTGTGCCTTTCAGCTCTAGGGCAAAGTAGCACACCCAGACAAGAAGTCCTACATCAACCAGATCAGGCATCCAAAGAAACTGCGTTTCACAGGCCTTTGGAAGAGAAGTTCCCAGTAGGCTGTAAGAGCACTGTGCAGTGCGAGTTGTTTCTTAGCTTCCCAAAGAGCTGGAAGCAAGATGCTGTGGGGCCCAACTCGCCCTTTGGAAAGAAGCCTGCACGTTGTGCCTTTCAGCTCTAGGGCAAAGTAGCACACCCAGACCAGAAGACTTACTTCAGCCAGAACAGGCCTGCAAAGAAACTGCGTTTCACATTCCTTTGGAAAAGATGTTCTCACTTGGTTGGAAGAGCACTGTGCAGTGCGAGTTGTTTCTTAGCTTCCCAAAGAGCTGGAAGCAAGATGCTGTGGGGCCCAACTCGCCCTTTGGAAAGAAGCCTGCACGTTGTGCCTTTCAGCTCTAGGGCAAAGTAGCAAACCCAGAGCAGAAGTCCTACTTCAGCCAGATCAGGCCTGCAAAGAAACTGCGTTTCACAGGCCTTTGGAAGAGATGTTCCCACTAGGCTGTAAGAGCACTGTGCAGAGCGAGTTGTTTCTTAGCTTCCCAAAGAGCTGGAAGCAAGATGCTGTGGGGCCCAACTCGCCCTTTGGAAAGAAGCCTGCACGTTGTGCCTTTCAGCTCTAGGGCAAAGTAGCACACCCAGAGCAGAAGTCCCACTTCAGCCAGATCAGGCCTGCAAAGAAACTGCGTTTCACAGGCCTTTGGAAGAGATGTTCCCACTAGGCTGTAAGAGCACTGTGCAGAGCAAGTGGTTTCTTAGCTTCCCAAAGAGCTGGAAGCAAGATGCTGTGGGGCCCAACTCGCCCTTTGGAAAGAAGCCTGCACGTTGTGCCTTTCAGCTCTAGGGCAAAGTAGCACACCCAGAGCAGAAGTCCTACTTCAGCCAGATCAGGCCTGCAAAGAAACTGCGTTTCACAGGCCTTTGGAAGAGATGTTCCCACTAGGCTGTAAGAGCACTGTGCAGAGCGAGTTGTTTCTTAGCTTCCCAAAGAGCTGGAAGCAAGATGCTGTGGGGCCCAACTCGCCCTTTGGAAAGAAGCCTGCACGTTGTGCCTTTCAGCTCTAGGGCAAAGTAGCACACCCAGAGCAGAAGTCCCACTTCAGCCAGATCAGGCCTGCAAAGAAACTGCGTTTCACAGGCCTTTGGAAGAGATGTTCCCGGTAGGCTGTTAGAGCACTGTGCAGAGCGAGTTGTTTCTTCGCTTCCCAAAGAGCTGGAAGCAAGATGCTGTGGGGTCCAACTCGCCCTTTGGAAAGAAGCCTGCACGTTGTGCCTTTCAGCTCTAGGGCAAAGTAGCACACCCAGAGCAGAAGACCTGCTTCAGCCAGATCAGGCCTGCAAAGAAACTGCGTTTCACAGGCCTTTGGAAGAGATGTTCCCGGTAGGCTGTAAGAGCACTGTGCAGAGCGAGTGGTTTCTTAGCTTCCCAAAGAGCTGGAAGCAAGATGCTGTGGGGTCCAACTCGCCCTTTGGAAAGAAGCCTGCACGTTGTGCCTTTCAGCTCTAGGGCAAAGTAGCACATCCAGAGCAGAAGTCCTACTTCAGCCAGATCAGGCCTGCAAAGAAACTGCGTTTCACAGGCCTTTGGAAGAGATGCTCCCGGTAGGCTGTAAGAGCACTGTGCAGAGCGAGTTGTTTCTTAGCTTCCCAGAGAGCTGGAAGCTAGATGCTGTGGGGCCCAACTCGCCCTTTGGAAAGAAGCCTGGACGTTGAGCCTTTCAGCTGTAGGGCAAAGTAGCACACCCAGAGCAGAAGTCCTACTTCAGCCAGATGAGGCCTGCAAAGAAACTGCGTTTCACAGGCCTTTGGAAGAGATGTTCCCGGTAGGCTGTAAGAGCACTGTGCAGAGCGAGTTGTTTCTTAGCTTCCCAAAGAGCTGGAAGCAAGATGCTGTGGGGCCCAACTCGCCCTTTGGAAAGAAGCCTGCACGTTGTGCCTTTCAGCTCTAGGGCAAAGTAGCACACCCAGAGCAGAAGTCCTACTTCAGCCAGATCAGGCCTGCAAAGAAACTGCGTTTCACAGGCCTTTGGAAGACATGTTCCCGGTAGGCTGTAAGAGCACTGTGCAGAGCGAGTTGTTTCTTAGCTTCCCAAAGAGCTGGAAGCAAGATGCTGTGGGGCCCAACTCGCCCTTTGGAAAGAAGCCTGCACGTTGGGCCTTTCAGCTCTAGGGCAAAGTAGCACACCCAGAGCAGAAGTCCTACTTCAGCCAGATCAGGCCTGCAAAGAAACTGCGTTTCACAGGCCTTTGGAAGAGATGTTCCCGGTAGGCTGTAAGAGCACTGTGCAGAGCGATTTGTTTCTTAGCTTCCCAACGAGCTGGAAGCAAGATGCTGTGGGGCCCAACTCGCCCTTTGGAAAGAAGCCTGCACGTTGTGCCTTTCAGCTCTAGGGCAAAGTAGCACACCCAGAGCAGAAGTCCTACTTCAGCCAGATCAGGCCTGTAAGGAAACTGCGTTTCACAGGCCTTTGGAAGACATGTTCCCGGTAGGCTGTAAGAGCACTGTGCAGAGCGAGTTGTTTCTTAGCTTCCCAAAGAGCTGGAAGCAAGATGCTGTGGGGCCCAACTCGCCCTTTGGAAAGAAGCCTGCACGTTGTGCCTTTCAGCTCTAGGGCAAAGTAGCACACCCAGACCAGAAGACTTACTTCAGCCAGATCAGGCCTGCAAAGAAACTGCGTTTCACATTCCTTTGGAAAAGATGTTCTCACTTGGTTGGAAGAGCACTGTGCAGTGCGAGTTGTTTCTTAGCTTCCCAAAGAGCTGGAAGCAAGATGCTGTGGGGCCCAACTCGCCCTTTGGAAAGAAGCCTGCACGTTGTGCCTTTCAGCTCTAGGGCAAAGTAGCAAACCCAGAGCAGAAGTCCTACTTCAGCCAGATCAGGCCTGCAAAGAAACTGCGTTTCACAGGCCTTTGGAAGAGATGTTCCCACTAGGCTGTAAGAGCACTGTGCAGAGCGAGTTGTTTCTTAGCTTCCCAAAGAGCTGGAAGCAAGATGCTGTGGGGCCCAACTCGCCCTTTGGAAAGAAGCCTGCACGTTGTGCCTTTCAGCTCTAGGGCAAAGTAGCACACCCAGAGCAGAAGTCCTACTTCAGCCAGATCAGGCCTGCAAAGAAACTGCGTTTCACAGGCCTTTGGAAGAGATGTTCCCGGTAGGCTGTAAGAGCACTGTGCAGAGCGAGTTGTTTCTTAGCTTCCCAAAGAGCTGGAAGCAAGATGCTGTGGGGCCCAACTCGCCCTTTGGAAAGAAGCCTGCACGTTGTGCCTTTCAGCTCTAGGGCAAAGTAGCACACCCAGAGCAGAAGTCCTACTTCAGCCAGATCAGGCCTGCAAAGAAACTGCGTTTCACAGGCCTTTGGAAGAGATGTTCCCGGTAGGCTGTAAGAGCACTGTGCAGAGCGAGTTGTTTCTTAGCTTCCCAAAGAGCTGGAAGCAAGATGCTGTGGGGCCCAACTCGCCCTTTGGAAAGAAGCCTGCACGTTGTGCCTTTCAGCTCTAGGGCAAAGTAGCACACCCAGAGCAGAAGTCCTGACTTCAGCCAGATCAGGCCTGCAAAGAAACTGCGTTTCACAGGCCTTTGGAAGAGATGTTCCCACTAGGCTGTAAGAGCACTGTGCAGAGCGAGTTGTTTCTTAGCTTCCCAAAGAGCTGGAAGCAAGATGCTGTGGGGCCCAACTCGCCCTTTGGAAAGAAGCCTGCACGTTGTGCCTTTCAGCTCTAGGGCAAAGTAGCACACCCAGAGCAGAAGTCCTACTTCAGCCAGATCAGGCCTGCAAAGAAACTGCGTTTCACAGGCCTTTGGAAGAGATGTTCCCGGTAGGCTGTAAGAGCACTGTGCAGAGCGAGTTGTTTCTTAGCTTCCCAAAGAGCTGGAAGCAAGATGCTGTGGGGCCCAACTCGCCCTTTGGAAAGAAGCCTGCACGTTGTGCCTTTCAGCTCTAGGGCAAAGTAGCACACCCAGAGCAGAAGTCCTACTTCAGCCAGATCAGGCCTGCAAAGAAACTGCGTTTCACAGGCCTTTGGAAGAGATGTTCCCGGTAGGCTGTAAGAGCACTGTGCAGAGCGAGTTGTTTCTTAGCTTCCCAAAGAGCTGGAAGCAAGATGCTGTGGGGCCCAACTCGCCCTTTGGAAAGAAGCCTGCACGTTGTGCCTTTCAGCTCTAGGGCAAAGTAGCACACCCAGAGCAGAAGTCCTACTTCAGCCAGATCAGGCCTGCAAAGAAACTGCGTTTCACAGGCCTTTGGAAGAGATGTTCCCGGTAGGCTGTAAGAGCACTGTGCAGAGCGAGTTGTTTCTTAGCTTCCCAAAGAGCTGGAAGCAAGATGCTGTGGGGCCCAACTCGCCCTTTGGAAAGAAGCCTGCACGTTGTGCCTTTCAGCTCTAGGGCAAAGTAGCACACCCAGAGCAGAAGTCCTACTTCAGCCAGATCAGGCCTGCAAAGAAACTGCGTTTCACAGGCCTTTGGAAGAGATGTTCCCGGTAGGCTGTAAGAGCACTGTGCAGAGCGAGTTGTTTCTTAGCTTCCCAAAGAGCTGGAAGCAAGATGCTGTGGGGCCCAACTCGCCCTTTGGAAAGAAGCCTGCACGTTGTGCCTTTCAGCTCTAGGGCAAAGTAGCACACCCAGAGCAGAAGTCCTACTTCAGCCAGATCAGGCCTGCAAAGAAACTGCGTTTCACAGGCCTTTGGAAGAGATGTTCCCGGTAGGCTGTAAGAGCACTGTGCAGAGCGAGTTGTTTCTTAGCTTCCCAAAGAGCTGGAAGCAAGATGCTGTGGGGCCCAACTCGCCCTTTGGAAAGAAGCCTGCACGTTGTGCCTTTCAGCTCTAGGGCAAAGTAGCACACCCAGAGCAGAAGTCCTACTTCAGCCAGATCAGGCCTGCAAAGAAACTGCGTTTCACAGGCCTTTGGAAGAGATGTTCCCGGTAGGCTGTAAGAGCACTGTGCAGAGCGAGTTGTTTCTTAGCTTCCCAAAGAGCTGGAAGCAAGATGCTGTGGGGCCCAACTCGCCCTTTGGAAAGAAGCCTGCACGTTGTGCCTTTCAGCTCTAGGGCAAAGTAGCACACCCAGAGCAGAAGTCCTACTTCAGCCAGATCAGGCCTGCAAAGAAACTGCGTTTCACAGGCCTTTGGAAGAGATGTTCCCGGTAGGCTGTAAGAGCACTGTGCAGAGCGAGTTGTTTCTTAGCTTCCCAAAGAGCTGGAAGCAAGATGCTGTGGGGCCCAACTCGCCCTTTGGAAAGAAGCCTGCACGTTGTGCCTTTCAGCTCTAGGGCAAAGTAGCACACCCAGAGCAGAAGTCCTACTTCAGCCAGATCAGGCCTGCAAAGAAACTGCGTTTCACAGGCCTTTGGAAGAGATGTTCCCGGTAGGCTGTAAGAGCACTGTGCAGAGCGAGTTGTTTCTTAGCTTCCCAAAGAGCTGGAAGCAAGATGCTGTGGGGCCCAACTCGCCCTTTGGAAAGAAGCCTGCACGTTGTGCCTTTCAGCTCTAGGGCAAAGTAGCACACCCAGAGCAGAAGTCCTACTTCAGCCAGATCAGGCCTGCAAAGAAACTGCGTTTCACAGGCCTTTGGAAGAGATGTTCCCGGTAGGCTGTAAGAGCACTGTGCAGAGCGAGTTGTTTCTTAGCTTCCCAAAGAGCTGGAAGCAAGATGCTGTGGGGCCCAACTCGCCCTTTGGAAAGAAGCCTGCACGTTGTGCCTTTCAGCTCTAGGGCAAAGTAGCACACCCAGAGCAGAAGTCCTACTTCAGCCAGATCAGGCCTGCAAAGAAACTGCGTTTCACAGGCCTTTGGAAGAGATGTTCCCGGTAGGCTGTAAGAGCACTGTGCAGAGCGAGTTGTTTCTTAGCTTCCCAAAGAGCTGGAAGCAAGATGCTGTGGGGCCCAACTCGCCCTTTGGAAAGAAGCCTGCACGTTGTGCCTTTCAGCTCTAGGGCAAAGTAGCACACCCAGAGCAGAAGTCCTACTTCAGCCAGATCAGGCCTGCAAAGAAACTGCGTTTCACAGGCCTTTGGAAGAGATGTTCCCGGTAGGCTGTAAGAGCACTGTGCAGAGCGAGTTGTTTCTTAGCTTCCCAAAGAGCTGGAAGCAAGATGCTGTGGGGCCCAACTCGCCCTTTGGAAAGAAGCCTGCACGTTGTGCCTTTCAGCTCTAGGGCAAAGTAGCACACCCAGAGCAGAAGTCCTACTTCAGCCAGATCAGGCCTGCAAAGAAACTGCGTTTCACAGGCCTTTGGAAGAGATGTTCCCGGTAGGCTGTAAGAGCACTGTGCAGAGCGAGTTGTTTCTTAGCTTCCCAAAGAGCTGGAAGCAAGATGCTGTGGGGCCCAACTCGCCCTTTGGAAAGAAGCCTGCACGTTGTGCCTTTCAGCTCTAGGGCAAAGTAGCACACCCAGAGCAGAAGTCCTACTTCAGCCAGATCAGGCCTGCAAAGAAACTGCGTTTCACAGGCCTTTGGAAGAGATGTTCCCAGTAGGCTGTAAGAGCACTGTGCAGAGCGAGTTGTTTCTTAGCTTCCCAAAGAGCTGGAAGCAAGATGCTGTGGGGCCCAACTCGCCCTTTGGAAAGAAGCCTGCACGTTGTGCCTTTCAGCTCTAGGGCAAAGTAGCACACCCAGAGCAGAAGTCCTACTTCAGCCAGATCAGGCCTGCAAAGAAACTGCGTTTCACAGGCCTTTGGAAGAGATGTTCCCGGTAGGCTGTAAGAGCACTGTGCAGAGCGAGTTGTTTCTTAGCTTCCCAAAGAGCTGGAAGCAAGATGCTGTGGGGCCCAACTCGCCCTTTGGAAAGAAGCCTGCACGTTGTGCCTTTCAGCTCTAGGGCAAAGTAGCACACCCAGAGCAGAAGTCCTACTTCAGCCAGATCAGGCCTGCAAAGAAACTGCGTTTCACAGGCCTTTGGAAGAGATGTTCCCGGTAGGCTGTAAGAGCACTGTGCAGAGCGAGTTGTTTCTTAGCTTCCCAAAGAGCTGGAAGCAAGATGCTGTGGGGCCCAACTCGCCCTTTGGAAAGAAGCCTGCACGTTGTGCCTTTCAGCTCTAGGGCAAAGTAGCACACCCAGAGCAGAAGTCCTACTTCAGCCAGATCAGGCCTGCAAAGAAACTGCGTTTCACAGGCCTTTGGAAGAGATGTTCCCACTAGGCTGTAAGAGCACTGTGCAGAGCGAGTTGTTTCTTAGCTTCCCAAAGAGCTGGAAGCAAGATGCTGTGGGGCCCAACTCGCCCTTTGGAAAGAAGCCTGCACGTTGTGCCTTTCAGCTCTAGGGCAAAGTAGCACACCCAGAGCAGAAGTCCTACTTCAGCCAGATCAGGCCTGCAAAGAAACTGCGTTTCACAGGCCTTTGGAAGAGATGTTCCCGGTAGGCTGTAAGAGCACTGTGCAGAGCGAGTTGTTTCTTAGCTTCCCAAAGAGCTGGAAGCAAGATGCTGTGGGGCCCAACTCGCCCTTTGGAAAGAAGCCTGCACGTTGTGCCTTTCAGCTCTAGGGCAAAGTAGCACACCCAGAGCAGAAGTCCTACTTCAGCCAGATCAGGCCTGCAAAGAAACTGCGTTTCACAGGCCTTTGGAAGAGATGTTCCCGGTAGGCTGTAAGAGCACTGTGCAGAGCGAGTTGTTTCTTAGCTTCCCAAAGAGCTGGAAGCAAGATGCTGTGGGGCCCAACTCGCCCTTTGGAAAGAAGCCTGCACGTTGTGCCTTTCAGCTCTAGGGCAAAGTAGCACACCCAGAGCAGAAGTCCTACTTCAGCCAGATCAGGCCTGCAAAGAAACTGCGTTTCACAGGCCTTTGGAAGAGATGTTCCCGGTAGGCTGTAAGAGCACTGTGCAGAGCGAGTTGTTTCTTAGCTTCCCAAAGAGCTGGAAGCAAGATGCTGTGGGGCCCAACTCGCCCTTTGGAAAGAAGCCTGCACGTTGTGCCTTTCAGCTCTAGGGCAAAGTAGCACACCCAGAGCAGAAGTCCTACTTCAGCCAGATCAGGCCTGTAAAGAAACTGCGTTTCACAGGCCTTTGGAAGAGATGTTCCCGGTAGGCTGTAAGAGCACTGTGCAGAGCGAGTTGTTTCTTAGCTTCCCAAAGAGCTGGAAGCAAGATGCTGTGGGGCCCAACTCGCCCTTTGGAAAGAAGCCTGCACGTTGTGCCTTTCAGCTCTAGGGCAAAGTAGCACACGCAGAGCAGAAGTCCTACTTCAGCCAGATCAGGCCTGCAAAGAAACTGCGTTTCACAGGCCTTTGGAAGAGATGTTCCCGGTAGGCTGTAAGAGCACTGTGCAGAGCGAGTTGTTTCTTAGCTTCCCAAAGAGCTGGAAGCAAGATGCTGTGGGGCCCAACTCGCCCTTTGGAAAGAAGCCTGCACGTTGTGCCTTTCAGCTCTAGGGCAAAGTAGCACACCCAGAGCAGAAGTCCTACTTCAGCCAGATCAGGCCTGCAAAGAAACTGCGTTTCACAGGCCTTTGGAAGAGATGTTCCCAGTAGGCTGTAAGAGCACTGTGCAGAGCGAGTTGTTTCTTAGCTTCCCAAAGAGCTGGAAGCAAGATGCTGTGGGGCCCAACTCGCCCTTTGGAAAGAAGCCTGCACGTTGTGCCTTTCAGCTCTAGGGCAAAGTAGCACACCCAGAGCAGAAGTCCTACTTCAGCCAGATCAGGCCTGCAAAGAAACTGCGTTTCACAGGCCTTTGGAAGAGATGTTCCCAGTAGGCTGTAAGAGCACTGTGCAGAGCGAGTTGTTTCTTAGCTTCCCAAAGAGCTGGAAGCAAGATGCTGTGGGGCCCAACTCGCCCTTTGGAAAGAAGCCTGCACGTTGTGCCTTTCAGCTCTAGGGCAAAGTAGCACACCCAGAGCAGAAGTCCTACTTCAGCCAGATCAGGCCTGCAAAGAAACTGCGTTTCACAGGCCTTTGGAAGAGATGTTCCCGGTAGGCTGTAAGAGCACTGTGCAGAGCGAGTTGTTTCTTGGCTTCCCAAAGAGCTGGAAGCAAGATGCTGTGGGGCCCAACTCGCCCTTTGGAAAGAAGCGTGCACGTTGTGCCTTTCAGCTCTAGGGCAAAGTAGCACACCCAGAGCAGAAGTCCTACTTCAGCCAGATCAGGCCTGCAAAGAAACTGCGTTTCACAGGCCTTTGGAAGAGATGTTCCCGGTAGGCTGTAAGAGCACTGTGCAGAGCGAGTTGTTTCTTAGCTTCCCAAAGAGCTGGAAGCAAGATGCTGTGGGGCCCAACTCGCCCTTTGGAAAGAAGCCTGCACGTTGTGCCTTTCAGCTCTAGGGCAAAGTAGCACACCCAGAGCAGAAGTCCTACTTGAACCAGATCAGGCCTGCAAAGAAACTGCGTTTCACAGACCTTTGGAAGAGATGTTCCCGGTAGGCTGTAAGAGCACTGTGCAGAGCGAGTTGTTTCTTAGCTTCCCAAAGAGCTGGAAGCAAGATGCTGTGGGGCCCAACTCGCCCTTTGGAAAGAAGCCTGCACGTTGTGCCTTTCAGCTCTAGGGCAAAGTAGCACACCCAGAGCAGAAGTCCTACTTCAGCCAGATCAGGCCTGCAAAGAAACTGCGTTTCACAGGCCTTTGGAAGAGATGTTCCCGGTAGGCTGTAAGAGCACTGTGCAGAGCGAGTTGTTTCTTAGCTTCCCAAAGAGCTGGAAGCAAGATGCTGTGGGGCCCAACTCGCCCTTTGGAAAGAAGCCTGCACGTTGTGCCTTTCAGCTCTAGGGCAAAGTAGCACACGCAGAGCAGAAGTCCTACTTCAGCCAGATCAGGCCTGCAAAGAAACTGCGTTTCACAGGCCTTTGGAAGAGATGTTCCCGGTAGGCTGTAAGAGCACTGTGCAGAGCGAGTGGTTTCTTAGCTTCCCAAAGAGCTGGAAGCAAGATGCTGTGGGGCCCAACTCGCCCTTTGGAAAGAAGCCTGCACGTTGTGCCTTTCAGCTCTAGGGCAAAGTAGCACACCCAGAGAAGAAGTCCTACATCAACCAGATCAGGCCTGCAAAGAAACTGCGTTTCACAGGCCTTTGGAAGAGAAGTTCCCAGTAGGCTGTAAGAGCACTGTGCAGTGCGAGTTGTTTCTTAGCTTCCCAAAGAGCTGGAAGCAAGATGCTGTGGGGCCCAACTCGCCCTTTGGAAAGAAGCCTGCACGTTGTGCCTTTCAGCTCTAGGGCAAAGTAGCACACCCAGAGCAGAAGACTTACTTCAGCCAGATCAGGCCTGCAAAGAAACTGCGTTTCACAGTCCTTTGGAAAAGATGTTCCCACTAGGCTGTAAGAGCACTGTGCAGTGCGAGTTGTTTCTTAGCTTCCCAAAGAGCTGGAAGCAAGATGCTGTGGGGCCCAACTCGCCCTTTGGAAAGAAGCCTGCACGTTGTGCCTTTCAGCTCTAGGGCAAAGTAGCAAACCCAGAGCAGAAGTCCTACTTCAGCCAGATCAGGCCTGCAAAGAAACTGCGTTTCACAGGCCTTTGGAAGAGATGTTCCCACTAGGCTGTAAGAGCACTGTGCAGAGCGAGTTGTTTCTTAGCTTCCCAAAGAGCTGGAAGCAAGATGCTGTGGGGCCCAACTCGCCCTTTGGAAAGAAGCCTGCACGTTGTGCCTTTCAGCTCTAGGGCAAAGTAGCACACCCAGAGCAGAAGTCCTACTTCAGCCAGATCAGGCCTGCAAAGAAACTGCGTTTCACAGGCCTTTGGAAGAGATGTTCCCGGTAGGCTGTAAGAGCACTGTGCAGAGCGAGTTGTTTCTTAGCTTCCCAAAGAGCTGGAAGCAAGATGCTGTGGGGCCCAACTCGCCCTTTGGAAAGAAGCCTGCACGTTGTGCCTTTCAGCTCTAGGGCAAAGTAGCACACCCAGAGCAGAAGTCCTACTTCAGCCAGATCAGGCCTGCAAAGAAACTGCGTTTCACAGGCCTTTGGAAGAGATGTTCCCGGTAGGCTGTAAGAGCACTGTGCAGAGCGAGTTGTTTCTTAGCTTCCCAAAGAGCTGGAAGCAAGATGCTGTGGGGCCCAACTCGCCCTTTGGAAAGAAGCCTGCACGTTGTGCCTTTCAGCTCTAGGGCAAAGTAGCACACCCAGAGCAGAAGTCCTACTTCAGCCAGATCAGGCCTGCAAAGAAACTGCGTTTCACAGGCCTTTGGAAGAGATGTTCCCACTAGGCTGTAAGAGCACTGTGCAGAGCGAGTTGTTTCTTAGCTTCCCAAAGAGCTGGAAGCAAGATGCTGTGGGGCCCAACTCGCCCTTTGGAAAGAAGCCTGCACGTTGTGCCTTTCAGCTCTAGGGCAAAGTAGCACACCCAGAGCAGAAGTCCTACTTCAGCCAGATCAGGCCTGCAAAGAAACTGCGTTTCACAGGCCTTTGGAAGAGATGTTCCCGGTAGGCTGTAAGAGCACTGTGCAGAGCGAGTTGTTTCTTAGCTTCCCAAAGAGCTGGAAGCAAGATGCTGTGGGGCCCAACTCGCCCTTTGGAAAGAAGCCTGCACGTTGTGCCTTTCAGCTCTAGGGCAAAGTAGCACACCCAGAGCAGAAGTCCTACTTCAGCCAGATCAGGCCTGCAAAGAAACTGCGTTTCACAGGCCTTTGGAAGAGATGTTCCCGGTAGGCTGTAAGAGCACTGTGCAGAGCGAGTTGTTTCTTAGCTTCCCAAAGAGCTGGAAGCAAGATGCTGTGGGGCCCAACTCGCCCTTTGGAAAGAAGCCTGCACGTTGTGCCTTTCAGCTCTAGGGCAAAGTAGCACACCCAGAGCAGAAGTCCTACTTCAGCCAGATCAGGCCTGCAAAGAAACTGCGTTTCACAGGCCTTTGGAAGACATGTTCCCGGTAGGCTGTAAGAGCACTGTGCAGAGCGAGTTGTTTCTTAGCTTCCCAAAGAGCTGGAAGCAAGATGCTGTGGGGCCCAACTCGCCCTTTGGAAAGAAGCCTGCACGTTGTGCCTTTCAGCTCTAGGGCAAAGTAGCACACCCAGAGCAGAAGTCCTACTTCAGCCAGATCAGGCCTGCAAAGAAACTGCGTTTCACAGGCCTTTGGAAGAGATGTTCCCGGTAGGCTGTAAGAGCACTGTGCAGAGCGAGTTGTTTCTTAGCTTCCCAAAGAGCTGGAAGCAAGATGCTGTGGGGCCCAACTCGCCCTTTGGAAAGAAGCCTGCACGTTGTGCCTTTCAGCTCTAGGGCAAAGTAGCACACCCAGAGCAGAAGTCCTACTTCAGCCAGATCAGGCCTGCAAAGAAACTGCGTTTCACAGGCCTTTGGAAGAGATGTTCCCAGTAGGCTGTAAGAGCACTGTGCAGAGCGAGTTGTTTCTTAGCTTCCCAAAGAGCTGGAAGCAAGATGCTGTGGGGCCCAACTCGCCCTTTGGAAAGAAGCCTGCACGTTGTGCCTTTCAGCTCTAGGGCAAAGTAGCACACCCAGAGCAGAAGTCCTACTTCAGCCAGATCAGGCCTGCAAAGAAACTGCGTTTCACAGGCCTTTGGAAGAGATGTTCCCACTAGGCTGTAAGAGCACTGTGCAGAGCGAGTTGTTTCTTAGCTTCCCAAAGAGCTGGAAGCAAGATGCTGTGGGGCCCAACTCGCCCTTTGGAAAGAAGCCTGCACGTTGTGCCTTTCAGCTCTAGGGCAAAGTAGCACACCCAGAGCAGAAGTCCTACTTCAGCCAGATCAGGCCTGCAAAGAAACTGCGTTTCACAGGCCTTTGGAAGAGATGTTCCCACTAGGCTGTAAGAGCACTGTGCAGAGCGAGTTGTTTCTTAGCTTCCCAAAGAGCTGGAAGCAAGATGCTGTGGGGCCCAACTCGCCCTTTGGAAAGAAGCCTGCACGTTGTGCCTTTCAGCTCTAGGGCAAAGTAGCACACCCAGAGCAGAAGTCCTACTTCAGCCAGATCAGGCCTGCAAAGAAACTGCGTTTCACAGGCCTTTGGAAGAGATGTTCCCGGTAGGCTGTAAGAGCACTGTGCAGAGCGAGTTGTTTCTTAGCTTCCCAAAGAGCTGGAAGCAAGATGCTGTGGGGCCCAACTCGCCCTTTGGAAAGAAGCCTGCACGTTGTGCCTTTCAGCTCTAGGGCAAAGTAGCACACCCAGAGCAGAAGTCCTACTTCAGCCAGATCAGGCCTGCAAAGAAACTGCGTTTCACAGGCCTTTGGAAGAGATGTTCCCGGTAGGCTGTAAGAGCACTGTGCAGAGCGAGTTGTTTCTTAGCTTCCCAAAGAGCTGGAAGCAAGATGCTGTGGGGCCCAACTCGCCCTTTGGAAAGAAGCCTGCACGTTGTGCCTTTCAGCTCTAGGGCAAAGTAGCACACCCAGAGCAGAAGTCCTACTTCAGCCAGATCAGGCCTGCAAAGAAACTGCGTTTCACAGGCCTTTGGAAGAGATGTTCCCACTAGGCTGTAAGAGCACTGTGCAGAGCGAGTTGTTTCTTAGCTTCCCAAAGAGCTGGAAGCAAGATGCTGTGGGGCCCAACTCGCCCTTTGGAAAGAAGCCTGCACGTTGTGCCTTTCAGCTCTAGGGCAAAGTAGCACACCCAGAGCAGAAGTCCTACTTCAGCCAGATCAGGCCTGCAAAGAAACTGCGTTTCACAGGCCTTTGGAAGAGATGTTCCCGGTAGGCTGTAAGAGCACTGTGCAGAGCGAGTTGTTTCTTAGCTTCCCAAAGAGCTGGAAGCAAGATGCTGTGGGGCCCAACTCGCCCTTTGGAAAGAAGCCTGCACGTTGTGCCTTTCAGCTCTAGGGCAAAGTAGCACACCCAGAGCAGAAGTCCTACTTCAGCCAGATCAGGCCTGCAAAGAAACTGCGTTTCACAGGCCTTTGGAAGAGATGTTCCCGGTAGGCTGTAAGAGCACTGTGCAGAGCGAGTTGTTTCTTAGCTTCCCAAAGAGCTGGAAGCAAGATGCTGTGGGGCCCAACTCGCCCTTTGGAAAGAAGCCTGCACGTTGTGCCTTTCAGCTCTAGGGCAAAGTAGCACACCCAGAGCAGAAGTCCTACTTCAGCCAGATCAGGCCTGCAAGGAAACTGCGTTTCACAGGCCTTTGGAAGACATGTTCCCGGTAGGCTGTAAGAGCACTGTGCAGAGCGAGTTGTTTCTTAGCTTCCCAAAGAGCTGAAGCAAGATGCTGTGGGGCCCAACTCGCCCTTTGGAAAGAAGCCTGCACGTTGTGCCTTTCAGCTCTAGGGCAAAGTAGCACACGCAGAGCAGAAGTCCTACTTCAGCCAGATCAGGCCTGCAAAGAAACTGCGTTTCACAGGCCTTTGGAAGAGATGTTCCCGGTAGGCTGTAAGAGCACTGTGCAGAGCGAGTTGTTTCTTAGCTTCCCAAAGAGCTGGAAGCAAGATGCTGTGGGGCCCAACTCGCCCTTTGGAAAGAAGCCTGCACGTTGTGCCTTTCAGCTCTAGGGCAAAGTAGCACACCCAGAGAAGAAGTCCTACTTCAGCCAGATCAGGCCTGCAAAGAAACTGCGTTTCACAGGCCTTTGGAAGAGATGTTCCCAGTAGGCTGTAAGAGCACTGTGCAGAGCGAGTTGTTTCTTAGCTTCCCAAAGAGCTGGAAGCAAGATGCTGTGGGGCCCAACTCGCCCTTTGGAAAGAAGCCTGCACGTTGTGCCTTTCAGCTCTAGGGCAAAGTAGCACACCCAGAGCAGAAGACTTACTTCAGCCAGATCAGGCCTGCAAAGAAACTGCGTTTCACATTCCTTTGGAAAAGATGTTCTCACTAGGTTGGAAGAGCACTGTGCAGAGCGAGTTGTTTCTTAGCTTCCCAAAGAGCTGGAAGCAAGATGCTGTGGGGCCCAACTCGCCCTTTGGAAAGAAGCCTGCACGTTGTGCCTTTCAGCTCTAGGGCAAAGTAGCACACCCAGAGCAGAAGTCCTACTTCAGCCAGATCAGGCCTGCAAAGAAACTGCGTTTCACAGGCCTTTGGAAGAGATGTTCCCACTAGGCTGTAAGAGCACTGTGCAGAGCGAGTTGTTTCTTAGCTTCCCAAAGAGCTGGAAGCAAGATGCTGTGGGGCCCAACTCGCCCTTTGGAAAGAAGCCTGCACGTTGTGCCTTTCAGCTCTAGGGCAAAGTAGCACACCCAGAGCAGAAGTCCTACTTCAGCCAGATCAGGCCTGCAAAGAAACTGCGTTTCACAGGCCTTTGGAAGAGATGTTCCCGGTAGGCTGTAAGAGCACTGTGCAGAGCGAGTTGTTTCTTAGCTTCCCAAAGAGCTGGAAGCAAGATGCTGTGGGGCCCAACTCGCCCTTTGGAAAGAAGCCTGCACGTTGTGCCTTTCAGCTCTAGGGCAAAGTAGCACACCCAGAGCAGAAGTCCTACTTCAGCCAGATCAGGCCTGCAAAGAAACTGCGTTTCACAGGCCTTTGGAAGAGATGTTCCCGGTAGGCTGTAAGAGCACTGTGCAGAGCGAGTTGTTTCTTAGCTTCCCAAAGAGCTGGAAGCAAGATGCTGTGGGGCCCAACTCGCCCTTTGGAAAGAAGCCTGCACGTTGTGCCTTTCAGCTGTAGGGCAAAGTAGCACACCCAGAGAAGAAGTCCTACTTCAGCCAGATCAGGCCTGCAAAGAAACTGCGTTTCACATTCCTTTGGAAAAGATGTTCTCACTTGGTTGGAAGAGCACTGTGCAGAGCGAGTTGTTTCTTAGCTTCCCAAAGAGCTGGAAGCAAGATGCTGTGGGGCCCAACTCGCCCTTTGGAAAGAAGCCTGCACGTTGTGCCTTTCAGCTCTGGGGCAAAGTAGCACACCCAGAGCAGAAGTCCCACTTCAGCCAGATCAGGCCTGCAAAGAAACTGCGTTGCACAGGCCTTTGGAAAAGATGTTCCCGGTAGGCTGTAAGAGCACTGTGCAGAGAGAGTTGTTTCTTAGCTTCCCAAAGAGCTGGAAGCAAGATGCTGTGGGGCCCAACTCGCCCTTTGGAAAGAAGCCTGCACGTTGTGCCTTTCAGCTCTAGGGCAAAGTAGCACACCCAGAGCAGAAGTCCTACTTCAGCCAGATCAGGCCTGCAAAGAAACTGCGTTTCACAGGCCTTTGGAAGAGATGTTCCCGGTAGGCTGTAGGAGCACTGTGCAGAGCGAGTTGTTTCTTTGCTTCGCAAAGAGCTGGAAGCCAGATGCTGTGGGGCCCAACTCGCCCTTTGGAAAGAAGCCTGCACGTTGTGCCTTTCAGCTGTAGGGCAAAGTAGCACACCCAGACAAGAAGTCCTACATCAGCCAGATCAGGCATTCAAAGAAACTGCGTTTCACAGTCCTTTGGAAGAGAAGTTCCCGGTAGGCTGTAAGAGCACTGTGCAGAGAGAGTTGTTTCTTAGCTTCCCAAAGAGCTGGAAGCAAGATGCTGTGGGGCCCAACTCGCCCTTTGGAAAGAAGCCTGCACGTTGTGCCTTTCAGCTCTAGGGCAAAGTAGCACACCCAGAGCAGAAGTCCTACTTCAGCCAGATCAGGCCTGCAAAGAAACTGTGTTTCACAGGCCTTTGGAAGAGATGTTCCCGGTAGGCTGTAAGAGCACTGTGCAGAGCGAGTTGTTTCTTAGCTTCCCAAAGAGCTGGAAGCAAGATGCTGTGGGGCCCAACTCGCCCTTTGGAAAGAAGCCTGCACGTTGTGCCTTTCAGCTCTAGGGCAAAGTAGCACACCCAGAGCAGAAGTCCTACTTCAGCCAGATCAGGCCTGCAAAGAAACTGCGTTTCACAGGCCTTTGGAAGAGATGTTCCCAGTAGGCTGTAAGAGCACTGTGCAGAGCGAGTTGTTTCTTAGCTTCCCAAAGAGCTGGAAGCAAGATGCTGTGGGGCCCAACTCGCCCTTTGGAAAGAAGCCTGCACGTTGTGCCTTTCAGCTCTAGGGCAAAGTAGCACACGGAGAGCAGAAGTCCTACTTCAGCCAGATCAGGCCTGCAAAGAAACTGCGTTTCACAGGCCTTTGGAAGAGATGTTCCCGGTAGGCTGTAAGAGCACTGTGCAGAGCGAGTGGTTTCTTAGCTTCCCAAAGAGCTGGAAGCAAGATGCTGTGGGGCCCAACTCGCCCTTTGGAAAGAAGCCTGCACGTTGTGCCTTTCAGCTCTAGGGCAAAGTAGCACACCCAGAGCAGAAGTCCTACTTCAGCCAGATCAGGCCTGCAAAGAAACTGCGTTTCACATTCCTTTGGAAATGATGTTCTCACTTGGTTGGAAGAGCACTGTGCAGAGCGAGTTGTTTCTTAGCTTCCCAAAGAGCTGGAAGCAAGATGCTGTGGGGCCCAACTCGCCCTTAGGAAAGAAGCCTGCACGTTGTGCCTTTCATCTCTAGGGCAAAGTAGCACACCCAGAGCAGATGTCCCACTTCAGCCAGATCAGGCCTGCAAAGAAACTGCGTTTCACAGGCCTTTGGAAGAGATGTCCCCGGTAGGCTGTAAGAGCACTGCGCAGAGCGAGTGGTTTCTTAGCTTCCCAAAGAGCTGGAAGCAAGATGCTGTGGGGCCCAACTCGCCCTTTGGAAAGAAGCCTGCACGTTGTGCCTTTCAGCTCTAGGGCAAAGTAGCACACCCAGAGCAGAAGTCCTACTTCAGCCAGATCAGGCCTGCAAAGAAACTGCGTTTCACAGGCCTTTGGAAGAGATGTTCCCGGTAGGCTGTAAGAGCACTGTGCAGAGCGAGTTGTTTCTTGGCTTCCCAAAGAGCTGGAAGCAAGATGCTGTGGGGCCCAACTCGCCCTTTGGAAAGAAGAGTGCACATTGTGCCTTTCAGCTCTAGGGCAAAGTAGCACACCCAGAGCAGAAGTCCTACTTCAGCCAGATCAGGCCTGCAAAGAAACTGCGTTTCACAGGCCTTTGGAAGAGATGTTCCCACTAGGCTGTAAGAGCACTGTGCAGAGCGAGTTGTTTCTTAGCTTCCCAAAGAGCTGGAAGCAAGATGCTGTGGGGCCCAACTCGCCCTTTGGAAAGAAGCCTGCACGTTGTGCCTTTCAGCTCTAGGGCAAAGTAGCACACCCAGAGCAGAAGTCCTACTTGAACCAGATCAGGCCTGCAAAGAAACTGCGTTTCACAGACCTTTGGAAGAGATGTTCCCGGTAGGCTGTAAGAGCACTGTGCAGAGCGAGTTGTTTCTTAGCTTCCCAAAGAGCTGGAAGCAAGATGCTGTGGGGCCCAACTCGCCCTTTGCAAAGAAGCCTGCACGTTGTGCCTTTCAGCTCTAGGGCAAAGTAGCACACCCAGAGCAGAAGTCCTACTTCAGCCAGATCAGGCCTGTAAGGAAACTGCGTTTCACAGGCCTTTGGAAGACATGTTCCCGGTAGGCTGTAAGAGCACTGTGCAGAGCGAGTTGTTTCTTAGCTTCCCAAAGAGCTGAAGCAAGATGCTGTGGGGCCCAACTCGCCCTTTGGAAAGAAGCCTGCACGTTGTGCCTTTCAGCTCTAGGGCAAAGTAGCACAGGGAGAGCAGAAGTCCTACTTCAGCCAGATCAGGCCTGCAAAGAAACTGCGTTTCACAGGCCTTTGGAAGAGATGTTCCCGGTAGGCTGTAAGAGCACTGTGCAGAGCGAGTGGTTTCTTAGCTTCCCAAAGAGCTGGAAGCAAGATGCTGTGGGGCCCAACTCGCCCTTTGGAAAGAAGCCTGCACGTTGTGCCTTTCAGCTCTAGGGCAAAGTAGCACACCCAGACAAGAAGTCCTACATCAACCAGATCAGGCATCCAAAGAAACTGCGTTTCACAGGCCTTTGGAAGAGAAGTTCCCAGTAGGCTGTAAGAGCACTGTGCAGTGCGAGTTGTTTCTTAGCTTCCCAAAGAGCTGGAAGCAAGATGCTGTGGGGCCCAACTCGCCCTTTGGAAAGAAGCCTGCACGTTGTGCCTTTCAGCTCTAGGGCAAAGTAGCACACCCAGACCAGAAGACTTACTTCAGCCAGATCAGGCCTGCAAAGAAACTGCGTTTCACATTCATTTGGAAAAGATGTTCTCACTTGGTTGGAAGAGCACTGTGCAGTGCGAGTTGTTTCTTAGCTTCCCAAAGAGCTGGAAGCAAGATGCTGTGGGGCCCAACTCGCCCTTTGGAAAGAAGCCTGCACGTTGTGCCTTTCAGCTCTAGGGCAAAGTAGCAAACCCAGAGCAGAAGTCCTACTTCAGCCAGATCAGGCCTGCAAAGAAACTGCGTTTCACAGGCCTTTGGAAGAGATGTTCCCACTAGGCTGTAAGAGCACTGTGCAGAGCGAGTTGTTTCTTAGCTTCCCAAAGAGCTGGAAGCAAGATGCTGTGGGGCCCAACTCGCCCTTTGGAAAGAAGCCTGCACGTTGTGCCTTTCAGCTCTAGGGCAAAGTAGCACACCCAGAGCAGAAGTCCCACTTCAGCCAGATCAGGCCTGCAAAAAAACTGCGTTTCACAGGCCTTTGGAAGAGATGTTCCCGGTAGGCTGTAAGAGCACTGTGCAGAGCGAGTGGTTTCTTAGCTTCCCAAAGAGCTGGAAGCAAGATGCTGTGGGGCCCAACTCGCCCTTTGGAAAGAAGCCTGCACGTTGTGCCTTTCAGCTCTAGGGCAAAGTAGCACACCCAGAGCAGAAGTCCTACTTCAGCCAGATCAGGCCTGCAAAGAAACTGCGTTTCACAGGCCTTTGGAAGAGATGTTCCCAGTAGGCTGTAAGAGCACTGTGCAGAGCGAGTTGTTTCTTAGCTTCCCAAAGAGCTGGAAGCAAGAAGCTTTGGGGCCCAACTCGCCCCTTGGAAAGAAGCCTGCACGTTGTGCCTTTCAGCTCTAGGGCAAAGTAGCACACCCAGAGCAGAAGTCCGACTTCAGCCAGATCAGGCCTGCAAAGAAACTGCGTTTCACAGGCCTTTGGAAGAGATGTTCCCACTAGGCTGTAAGAGCACTGTGCAGAGCGAGTTGTTTCTTAGCTTCCCAAAGAGCTGGAAGCAAGATGCTGTGGGGCCCAACTCGCCCTTTGGAAAGAAGCCTGCACGTTGTGCCTTTCAGCTCTAGGGCAAAGTAGCACACGGAGAGCAGAAGTCCTACTTCAGCCAGATCAGGCCTGCAAAGAAACTGCGTTTCACAGGCCTTTGGAAGAGATGTTCCCGGTAGGCTGTAAGAGCACTGTGCAGAGCGAGTGGTTTCTTAGCTTCCCAAAGAGCTGGAAGCAAGATGCTGTGGGGCCCAACTCGCCCTTTGGAAAGAAGCCTGCACGTTGTGCCTTTCAGCTGTAGGGCAAAGTAGCACACCCAGAGAAGAAGTCCTACATCAGCCAGATCAGGCCTGCAAAGAAACTGCGTTTCACATTCCTTTGGAAAAGATGTTCTCACTTGGTTGGAAGAGCACTGTGCAGAGCGAGTTGTTTCTTAGCTTCCCAAAGAGCTGGAAGCAAGATGCTGTGGGGCCCAACTCGCCCTTTGGAAAGAAGCCTGCACGTTGTGCCTTTCAGCTCTGGGGCAAAGTAGCACACCCAGAGCAGAAGTCCCACTTCAGCCAGATCAGGCCTGCAAAGAAACTGCGTTGCACAGGCCTTTGGAAAAGATGCTCCCGGTAGGCTGTAAGAGCACTGTGCAGAGAGAGTTGTTTCTTAGCTTCCCAAAGAGCTGGAAGCAAGATGCTGTGGGGCCCAACTCGCCCTTTGGAAAGAAGCCTGCACGTTGTGCCTTTCAGCTCTAGGGCAAAGTAGCACACGGAGAGCAGAAGTCCTACTTCAGCCAGATCAGGCCTGCAAAGAAACTGCGTTTCACAGGCCTTTGGAAGAGATGTTCCCGGTAGGCTGTAAGAGCACTGTGCAGAGCGAGTGGTTTCTTAGCTTCCCAAAGAGCTGGAAGCAAGATGCTGTGGGGCCCAACTCGCCCTTTGGAAAGAAGCCTGCACGTTGTGCCTTTCAGCTCTAGGGCAAAGTAGCACACCCAGAGCAGAAGTCCTACTTCAGCCAGATCAGGCCTGCAAAGAAACTGCGTTTCACATTCCTTTGGAAAAGATGTTCTCACTTGGCTGGAAGAGCACTGTGCAGAGCGAGTTGTTTCTTAGCTTCCCAAAGAGCTGGAAGCAAGATGCTGTGGGGCCCAACTCGCCCTTTGGAAAGAAGCCTGCACGTTGTGCCTTTCATCTCTAGGGCAAAGTAGCACACCCAGAGCAGATGTCCCACTTCAGCCAGATCAGGCCTGCAAAGAAACTGCGTTTCACAGGCCTTTGGAAGAGATGTCCCCGGTAGGCTGTAAGAGCACTGTGCAGAGCGAGTGGTTTCTTAGCTTCCCAAAGAGCTGGAAGCAAGATGCTGTGGGGCCCAACTCGCCCTTTGGAAAGAAGCCTGCACGTTGTGCCTTTCAGCTCTAGGGCAAAGTAGCACACCCAGAGCAGAAGTCCTACTTCAGCCAGATCAGGCCTGCAAAGAAACTGCGTTTCACAGGCCTTTGGAAGAGATGTTCCCGGTAGGCTGTAAGAGCACTGTGCAGAGCGAGTTGTTTCTTGGCTTCCCAAAGAGCTGGAAGCAAGATGCTGTGGGGCCCAACTCGCCCTTTGGAAAGAAGCCTGCACGTTGTGCCTTTCAGCTCTAGGGCAAAGTAGCACACCCAGAGCAGAAGTCCTACTTCAGCCAGATCAGGCCTGCAAAGAAACTGCGTTTCACAGGCCTTTGGAAGAGATGTTCCCACTAGGCTGTAAGAGCACTGTGCAGAGCGAGTTGTTTCTTAGCTTCCCAAAGAGCTGGAAGCAAGATGCTGTGGGGCCCAACTCGCCCTTTGCAAAGAAGCCTGCACGTTGTGCCTTTCAGCTCTAGGGCAAAGTAGCACACCCAGAGCAGAAGTCCTACTTCAGCCAGATCAGGCCTGTAAGGAAACTGCGTTTCACAGGCCTTTGGAAGACATGTTCCCGGTAGGCTGTAAGAGCACTGTGCAGAGCGAGTTGTTTCTTAGCTTCCCAAAGAGCTGAAGCAAGATGCTGTGGGGCCCAACTCGCCCTTTGGAAAGAAGCCTGCACGTTGTGCCTTTCAGCTCTAGGGCAAAGTAGCACAGGGAGAGCAGAAGTCCTACTTCAGCCAGATCAGGCCTGCAAAGAAACTGCGTTTCACAGGCCTTTGGAAGAGATGTTCCCGGTAGGCTGTAAGAGCACTGTGCAGAGCGAGTGGTTTCTTAGCTTCCCAAAGAGCTGGAAGCAAGATGCTGTGGGGCCCAACTCGCCCTTTGGAAAGAAGCCTGCACGTTGTGCCTTTCAGCTCTAGGGCAAAGTAGCACACCCAGACAAGAAGTCCTACTTCAACCAGATCAGGCATCCAAAGAAACTGCGTTTCACAGGCCTTTGGAAGAGATGTTCCCAGTAGGCTGTAAGAGCACTGTGCAGTGCGAGTTGTTTCTTAGCTTCCCAAAGAGCTGGAAGCAAGATGCTGTGGGGCCCAACTCGCCCTTTGGAAAGAAGCCTGCACGTTGTGCCTTTCAGCTCTAGGGCAAAGTAGCACACCCAGACCAGAAGACTTACTTCAGCCAGATCAGGCCTGCAAAGAAACTGCGTTTCACATTCATTTGGAAAAGATGTTCTCACTTGGCTGGAAGAGCACTGTGCAGTGCGAGTTGTTTCTTAGCTTCCCAAAGAGCTGGAAGCAAGATGCTGTGGGGCCCAACTCGCCCTTTGGAAAGAAGCCTGCACGTTGTGCCTTTCAGCTCTAGGGCAAAGTAGCACACCCAGAGCAGAAGTCCTACTTCAGCCAGATCAGGCCTGCAAAGAAACTGCGTTTCACAGGCCTTTGGAAGAGATGTTCCCACTAGGCTGTAAGAGCACTGTGCAGAGCGAGTTGTTTCTTAGCTTCCCAAAGAGCTGGAAGCAAGATGCTGTGGGGCCCAACTCGCCCTTTGGAAAGAAGCCTGCACGTTGTGCCTTTCAGCTCTAGGGCAAAGTAGCACACCCAGAGCAGAAGTCCTACTTCAGCCAGATCAGGCCTGCAAAGAAACTGCGTTTCACAGGCCTTTGGAAGAGATGTTCCCGGTAGGCTGTAAGAGCACTGTGCAGAGCGAGTGGTTTCTTAGCTTCCCAAAGAGCTGGAAGCAAGATGCTGTGGGGCCCAACTCGCCCTTTGGAAAGAAGCCTGCACGTTGTGCCTTTCAGCTCTAGGGCAAAGTAGCACACCCAGAGCAGAAGTCCTACTTCAGCCAGATCAGGCCTGCAAAGAAACTGCGTTTCACAGGCCTTTGGAAGAGATGTTCCCAGTAGGCTGTAAGAGCACTGTGCAGAGCGAGTTGTTTCTTAGCTTCCCAAAGAGCTGGAAGCAAGATGCTTTGGGGCCCAACTCGCCCTTTGGAAAGAAGCCTGCACGTTGTGCCTTTCAGCTCTAGGGCAAAGTAGCACACCCAGAGCAGAAGTCCTACTTCAGCCAGATCAGGCCTGCAAAGAAACTGCGTTTCACAGGCCTTTGGAAGAGATGTTCCCACTAGGCTGTAAGAGCACTGTGCAGAGCGAGTTGTTTCTTAGCTTCCCAAAGAGCTGGAAGCAAGATGCTGTGGGGCCCAACTCGCCCTTTGGAAAGAAGCCTGCACGTTGTGCCTTTCAGCTCTAGGGCAAAGTAGCACACCGAGAGCAGAAGTCCTACTTCAGCCAGATCAGGCCTGCAAAGAAACTGCGTTTCACAGGCCTTTGGAAGAGATGTTCCCGGTAGGCTGTAAGAGCACTGTGCAGAGCGAGTGGTTTCTTAGCTTCCCAAAGAGCTGGAAGCAAGATGCTGTGGGGCCCAACTCGCCCTTTGGAAAGAAGCCTGCACGTTGTGCCTTTCAGCTCTAGGGCAAAGTAGCACACCCAGAGCAGAAGTCCTACTTCAGCCAGATCAGGCCTGCAAAGAAACTGCGTTTCACAGGCCTTTGGAAGAGATGTTCTCACTTGGCTGTAAGAGCACTGTGCAGAGCGAGTTGTTTCTTAGCTTCCCAAAGAGCTGGAAGCAAGATGCTGTGGGGCCCAACTCGCCCTTTGGAAAGAAGCCTGCACGTTGTGCCTTTCAGCTCTGGGGCAAAGTAGCACACCCAGAGCAGAAGTCCCACTTCAGCCAGATCAGGCCTGCAAAGAAACTGCGTTTCACAGGCCTTTGGAAGAGATGTTCCCGGTAGGCTGTAAGAGCACTGTGCAGAGCGAGTGGTTTCTTAGCTTCCCAAAGAGCTGGAAGCAAGATGCTGTGGGGCCCAACTCGCCCTTTGGAAAGAAGCCTGCACGTTGTGCCTTTCAGCTCTAGGGCAAAGTAGCACACCCAGAGCAGAAGTCCTACTTCAGCCAGATCAGGCCTGCAAAGAAACTGCGTTTCACAGGCCTTTGGAAGAGATGTTCCCAGTAGGCTGTAAGAGCACTGTGCAGAGCGAGTTGTTTCTTAGCTTCCCAAAGAGCTGGAAGCAAGATGCTGTGGGGCCCAACTCGCCCTTTGGAAAGAAGCCTGCACGTTGTGCCTTTCAGCTCTAGGGCAAAGTAGCACACCCAGAGCAGAAGTCCTACTTCAGCCAGATCAGGCCTGCAAAGAAACTGCGTTTCACAGGCCTTTGGAAGAGATGTTCCCACTAGGCTGTAAGAGCACTGTGCAGAGCGAGTTGTTTCTTAGCTTCCCAAAGAGCTGGAAGCAAGATGCTGTGGGGCCCAACTCGCCCTTTGGAAAGAAGCCTGCACGTTGTGCCTTTCAGCTCTAGGGCAAAGTAGCACACCGAGAGCAGAAGTCCTACTTCAGCCAGATCAGGCCTGCAAAGAAACTGCGTTTCACAGGCCTTTGGAAGAGATGTTCCCGGTAGGCTGTAAGAGCACTGTGCAGAGCGAGTGGTTTCTTAGCTTCCCAAAGAGCTGGAAGCAAGATGCTGTGGGGCCCAACTCGCCCTTTGGAAAGAAGCCTGCACGTTGTGCCTTTCAGCTGTAGGGCAAAGTAGCACACCCAGACAAGAAGTCCTACATCAGCCAGATCAGGCCTGCAAAGAAACTGCGTTTCACATTCCTTTGGAAAAGATGTTCTCACTTGGTTGTAAGAGCACTGTGCAGTGCGAGTTGTTTCTTAGCTTCCCAAAGAGCTGGAAGCAAGATGCTGTGGGGCCCAACTCGCCCTTTGGAAAGAAGCCTGCACGTTGTGCCTTTCAGCTCTGGGGCAAAGTAGCACACCCAGAGCAGAAGTCCTACTTCAGCCAGATCAGGCCTGCAAAGAAACTGCGTTTCACAGGCCTTTGGAAGAGATGTTCCCGGTAGGCTGTAAGAGCACTGTGCAGAGAGAGTTGTTTCTTAGCTTCCCAAAGAGCTGGAAGCAAGATGCTGTGGGGCCCAACTCGCCCTTTGGAAAGAAGCCTGCACGTTGTGCCTTTCAGCTCTAGGGCAAAGTAGCACACGCAGAGCAGAAGTCCTACTTCAGCCAGATCAGGCCTGCAAAGAAACTGCGTTTCACAGGCCTTTGGAAGAGATGTTCCCGGTAGGCTGTAAGAGCACTGTGCAGAGCGAGTGGTTTCTTAGCTTCCCAAAGAGCTGGAAGCAAGATGCTGTGGGGCCCAACTCGCCCTTTGGAAAGAAGCCTGCACGTTGTGCCTTTCAGCTCTAGGGCAAAGTAGCACACCCAGAGCAGAAGTCCTACTTCAGCCAGATCAGGCCTGCAAAGAAACTGCGTTTCACAGTCCTTTGGAAATGATGTTCTCACTTGGCTGGAAGAGCACTGTGCAGAGCGAGTTGTTTCTTAGCTTCCCAAAGAGCTGGAAGCAAGATGCTGTGGGGCCCAACTCGCCCTTTGGAAAGAAGCCTGCACGTTGTGCCTTTCATCTCTAGGGCAAAGTAGCACACCCAGAGCAGATGTCCCACTTCAGCCAGATCAGGCCTGCAAAGAAACTGCGTTTCACAGGCCTTTGGAAGAGATGTTCCCGGTAGGCTGTAAGAGCACTGCGCAGAGCGAGTGGTTTCTTAGCTTCCCAAAGAGCTGGAAGCAAGATGCTGTGGGGCCCAACTCGCCCTTTGGAAAGAAGCCTGCACGTTGTGCCTTTCAGCTCTAGGGCAAAGTAGCACACCCAGAGCAGAAGTCCTACTTCAGCCAGATCAGGCCTGCAAAGAAACTGCGTTTCACAGGCCTTTGGAAGAGATGTTCCCGGTAGGCTGTAAGAGCACTGTGCAGAGCGAGTTGTTTCTTGGCTTCCCAAAGAGCTGGAAGCAAGATGCTGTGGGGCCCAACTCGCCCTTTGGAAAGAAGAGTGCACGTTGTGCCTTTCAGCTCTAGGGCAAAGTAGCACACCCAGAGCAGAAGTCCTACTTCAGCCAGATCAGGCCTGCAAAGAAACTGCGTTTCACAGGCCTTTGGAAGAGATGTTCCCACTAGGCTGTAAGAGCACTGTGCAGAGCGAGTTGTTTCTTAGCTTCCCAAAGAGCTGGAAGCAAGATGCTGTGGGGCCCAACTCGCCCTTTGCAAAGAAGCCTGCACGTTGTGCCTTTCAGCTCTAGGGCAAAGTAGCACACCCAGAGCAGAAGTCCTACTTCAGCCAGATCAGGCCTGTAAGGAAACTGCGTTTCACAGGCCTTTGGAAGACATGTTCCCGGTAGGCTGTAAGAGCACTGTGCAGAGCGAGTTGTTTCTTAGCTTCCCAAAGAGCTGAAGCAAGATGCTGTGGGGCCCAACTCGCCCTTTGGAAAGAAGCCTGCACGTTGTGCCTTTCAGCTCTAGGGCAAAGTAGCACAGGGAGAGCAGAAGTCCTACTTCAGCCAGATCAGGCCTGCAAAGAAACTGCGTTTCACAGGCCTTTGGAAGAGATGTTCCCGGTAGGCTGTAAGAGCACTGTGCAGAGCGAGTGGTTTCTTAGCTTCCCAAAGAGCTGGAAGCAAGATGCTGTGGGGCCCAACTCGCCCTTTGGAAAGAAGCCTGCACGTTGTGCCTTTCAGCTCTAGGGCAAAGTAGCACACCCAGACAAGAAGTCCTACATCAACCAGATCAGGCATCCAAAGAAACTGCGTTTCACAGGCCTTTGGAAGAGAAGTTCCCAGTAGGCTGTAAGAGCACTGTGCAGTGCGAGTTGTTTCTTAGCTTCCCAAAGAGCTGGAAGCAAGATGCTGTGGGGCCCAACTCGCCCTTTGGAAAGAAGCCTGCACGTTGTGCCTTTCAGCTCTAGGGCAAAGTAGCACACCCAGACCAGAAGACTTACTTCAGCCAGATCAGGCCTGCAAAGAAACTGCGTTTCACATTCATTTGGAAAAGATGTTCTCACTTGGTTGGAAGAGCACTGTGCAGTGCGAGTTGTTTCTTAGCTTCCCAAAGAGCTGGAAGCAAGATGCTGTGGGGCCCAACTCGCCCTTTGGAAAGAAGCCTGCACGTTGTGCCTTTCAGCTCTAGGGCAAAGTAGCAAACCCAGAGCAGAAGTCCTACTTCAGCCAGATCAGGCCTGCAAAGAAACTGCGTTTCACAGGCCTTTGGAAGAGATGTTCCCACTAGGCTGTAAGAGCACTGTGCAGAGCGAGTTGTTTCTTAGCTTCCCAAAGAGCTGGAAGCAAGATGCTGTGGGGCCCAACTCGCCCTTTGGAAAGAAGCCTGCACGTTGTGCCTTTCAGCTCTAGGGCAAAGTAGCACACCCAGAGCAGAAGTCCCACTTCAGCCAGATCAGGCCTGCAAAGAAACTGCGTTTCACAGGCCTTTGGAAGAGATGTTCCCGGTAGGCTGTAAGAGCACTGTGCAGAGCGAGTGGTTTCTTAGCTTCCCAAAGAGCTGGAAGCAAGATGCTGTGGGGCCCAACTCGCCCTTTGGAAAGAAGCCTGCACGTTGTGCCTTTCAGCTCTAGGGCAAAGTAGCACACCCAGAGCAGAAGTCCTACTTCAGCCAGATCAGGCCTGCAAAGAAACTGCGTTTCACAGGCCTTTGGAAGAGATGTTCCCAGTAGGCTGTAAGAGCACTGTGCAGAGCGAGTTGTTTCTTAGCTTCCCAAAGAGCTGGAAGCAAGAAGCTTTGGGGCCCAACTCGCCCCTTGGAAAGAAGCCTGCACGTTGTGCCTTTCAGCTCTAGGGCAAAGTAGCACACCCAGAGCAGAAGTCCGACTTCAGCCAGATCAGGCCTGCAAAGAAACTGCGTTTCACAGGCCTTTGGAAGAGATGTTCCCACTAGGCTGTAAGAGCACTGTGCAGAGCGAGTTGTTTCTTAGCTTCCCAAAGAGCTGGAAGCAAGATGCTGTGGGGCCCAACTCGCCCTTTGGAAAGAAGCCTGCACGTTGTGCCTTTCAGCTCTAGGGCAAAGTAGCACACGGAGAGCAGAAGTCCTACTTCAGCCAGATCAGGCCTGCAAAGAAACTGCGTTTCACAGGCCTTTGGAAGAGATGTTCCCGGTAGGCTGTAAGAGCACTGTGCAGAGCGAGTGGTTTCTTAGCTTCCCAAAGAGCTGGAAGCAAGATGCTGTGGGGCCCAACTCGCCCTTTGGAAAGAAGCCTGCACGTTGTGCCTTTCAGCTGTAGGGCAAAGTAGCACACCCAGACAAGAAGTCCTACATCAGCCAGATCAGGCCTGCAAAGAAACTGCGTTTCACATTCCTTTGGAAAAGATGTTCTCACTTGGTTGGAAGAGCACTGTGCAGTGCGAGTTGTTTCTTAGGTTCCCAAAGAGCTGGAAGCAAGATGCTGTGGGGCCCAACTCGCCCTTTGGAAAGAAGCCTGCACGTTGTGCCTTTCAGCTCTGGGGCAAAGTAGCACACCCAGAGCAGAAGTCCCACTTCAGCCAGATCAGGCCTGCAAAGAAACTGCGTTGCACAGGCCTTTGGAAAAGATGCTCCCGGTAGGCTGTAAGAGCACTGTGCAGAGAGAGTTGTTTCTTAGCTTCCCAAAGAGCTGGAAGCAAGATGCTGTGGGGCCCAACTCGCCCTTTGGAAAGAAGCCTGCACGTTGTGCCTTTCAGCTCTACGGCAAAGTAGCACACCCAGACAAGAAGTCCTACATCAGCCAGATCAGGCCTTCAAAGTTACTGCGTTTCACGGGCCTTTGGAAGAGATCTTCCCGGTAGGCTGTAAGAGCACTGTGCAGAGCGAGTTGTTTCTTACCTTCCCAAAGAGATGGAAGCAGGATGCTGTGGGGCCCAACTCGCCCTTTGGAAAGAAGCCTGCACGTTGTGCCTTTCAGCTCTAGGGCAAAGTAGCACACCCAGAGCAGAAGTCCTACTTCAGCCAGATCAGGCCTGCAAAGAAACTGCATTTCACAGGCCTTTGGAAGAGATGTTCCCGGTAGGATGTAGGAGCACTGTGCAGAGCGAGTTGTTTCTTTGCTTCGCAAAGAGCTGGAAGCCAGATGCTGTGGGGCCCAACTCGCCCTTTGGAAAGAAGCCTGCACGTTGTGCCTTTCAGCTGTAGGGCAAAGTAGCACACCCAGACAAGAAGTCCTACATCAGCCAGATCAGGCATTCAAAGAAACTGCGTTTCACAGTCCTTTGGAAGAGAAGTTCCCGGTAGCCTGTAAGAGCACTGTGCAGTGCGAGTTGTTTCTTAGCTTCCCAAAGAGCTGGAAGCAAGATGCTGTGGGGCCCAACTCGCCCTTTGGAAAGAAGCCTGCACGTTGTGCCTTTCAGCTCTAGGGCAAAGTAGCACACCCAGAGCAGAAGTCCTACTTCAGCCAGATCAGGCCTGCAAAGAAACTGCGTTTCACAGGCCTTTGGAAGAGATGTTCCCAGTAGGCTGTAAGAGCACTGTGCAGAGCGAGTTGTTTCTTAGCTTCCCAAAGAGCTGGAAGCAAGATGCTGTGGGGCCCAACTCGCCCCTTGGAAAGAAGCCTGCACGTTGTGCCTTTCAGCTCTAGGGCAAAGTAGCACACCCAGAGCAGAAGTCCTACTTCAGCCAGATCAGGCCTGCAAAGAAACTGCGTTTCACAGGCCTTTGGAAGAGATGTTCCCACTAGGCTGTAAGAGCACTGTGCAGAGCGAGTTGTTTCTTAGCTTCCCAAAGAGCTGGAAGCAAGATGCTGTGGGACCCAACTCGCCCTTTGGAAAGAAGCCTGCACGTTGTGCCTTTCAGCTCTAGGGCAAAGTAGCACACGGAGAGCAGAAGTCCTACTTCAGCCAGAACAGGCCTGCAAAGAAACTGCGTTTCACAGGCCTTTGGAAGAGATGTTCTCACTTGGTTGGAAGAGCACTGTGCAGTGCGAGTTGTTTCTTAGCTTCCCAAAGAGCTGGAAGCAAGATGCTGTGGGGCCCAACTCGCCCTTTGGAAAGAAGCCTGCACGTTGTGCCTTTCAGCTCTAGGGCAAAGTAGCACACCCACAGCAGAAGTCCTACTTCAGCCAGATCAGGCATGCAAAGAAACTGCGTTTCACAGGCCTTTGGAAGAGATGTTCCCGGTAGGCTGTAAGAGCACTGTGCAGAGCGAGTTGTTTCTTAGCTTCCCAAAGAGCTGGAAGCAAGATGCTGTGGGGCCCAACTCGCCCTTTGGAAAGAAGCCTGCACGTTGTGCCTTTCAGCTCTAGGGCAAAGTAGCACACTCAGAGCAGAAGTCCTACTTCAGCCAGATCAGGCCTGTAAGGAAACTGCGTTTCACAGGCCTTTGGAAGAGATGCTCCCGGTAGGCTGTAAGAGCACTGTGCAGAGCGAGTTGTTTCTTAGCTTCCCAAAGAGCTGGAAGCAAGATGCTGTGGGGCCCAACTCGCCCTTTGGAAAGAAGCCTGCACGTTGTGCCTTTCAGCTCTACGGCAAAGTAGCACACCCAGACAAGAAGTCCTACATCAGCCAGATCAGGCCTTCAAAGTTACTGCGTTTCACAGGCCTTTGGAAGAGATCTTCCCGGTAGGCTGTAAGAGCACTGTGCAGAGCGAGTTGTTTCTTAGCTTCCCAAAGAGATGGAAGCAGGATGCTGTGGGGCCCAACTCGCCCTTTGGAAAGAAGCCTGCACGTTGTGCCTTTCAGCTCTAGGGCAAAGTAGCACACCCAGAGCAGAAGTCCTACTTCAGCCAGATCAGGCCTGCAAAGAAACTGCATTTCACAGGCCTTTGGAAGAGATGTTCCCGGTAGGCTGTAGGAGCACTGTGCAGAGCGAGTTGTTTCTTTGCTTCGCAAAGAGCTGGAAGCCAGATGCTGTGGGGCCCAACTCGCCCTTGGGAAAGAAGCCTGCACGTTGTGCCTTTCAGGTGTAGGGCAAAGTAGCACACCCAGAGAAGAAGTCCTACATCAGCCAGATCAGGCATTCAAAGAAACTGCGTTTCACAGTCCTTTGGAAGAGAAGTTCCCGGTAGGCTGTAAGAGCACTGTGCAGAGAGAGTTGTTTCTTAGCTTCCCAAAGAGCTGGAAGCAAGATGCTGTGGGGCCCAACTCGCCCTTTGGAAAGAAGCCTGCACGTTGTGCCTTTCAGCTCTAGGGCAAAGTAGCACACCCAGAGCAGAAGTCCTACTTCAGCCAGATCAGGCCTGCAAAGAAACTGTGTTTCACAGGCCTTTGGAAGAGATGTTCCCGGTAGGCTGTAAGAGCACTGTGCAGAGCGAGTGGTTTCTTAGCTTCCCAAAGAGCTGGAAGCAAGATGCTGTGGGGCCCAACTCGCCCTTTGGAAAGAAGCCTGCACGTTGTGCCTTTCAGCTCTAGGGCAAAGTGGCACACCCAGAGCAGAAGTCCCACTTCAGCCAGATCAGGCCTGCAAAGAAACTGCGTTTCACAGGCCTTTGGAAGAGATGCTCCCGGTAGGCTGTAAGAGCACTGTGCAGAGCGAGTTGTTTCTTCGCTTCCCAAAGAGCTGGAAGCAAGATGCTGTGGGGCCCAACTCGCCCTTTGGAAAGAAGCCTGCACGTTGTGCCTTTCAGCTCTAGGGCAAAGTAGCACACCCAGAGCAGAAGACCTGCTTCAGCCAGATCAGGCCTGCAAAGAAACTGCGTTTCACAGGCCTTTGGAAGAGATGTTCCCACTAGGCTGTAAGAGCACTGTGCAGAGCGAGTGGTTTCTTAGCTTCCCAAAGAGCTGGAAGCAAGATGCTGTGGGGCCCAACTCGCCCTTTGGAAAGAAGCCTGCACGTTGTGCCTTTCAGCTCTAGGGCAAAGTAGCACACCCAGAGCAGAAGTCCTACTTCAGCCAGATCAGGCCTGCAAAGAAACTGCGTTTCACAGGCCTTTGGAAGAGATGCTCCCGGTAGGCTGTAAGAGCACTGTGCAGAGCGAGTTGTTTCTTAGCTTCCCAGAGAGCTGGAAGCTAGATGCTGTGGGGCCCAACTCGCCCTTTGGAAAGAAGCCTGGACGTTGAGCCTTTCAGCTGTAGGGCAAAGTAGCACACGCAGAGCAGAAGTCCTACTTCAGCCAGATGAGGCCTGCAAAGAAACTGCGTTTCACAGGCCTTTGGAAGAGATGTTCCCGGTAGGCTGTAAGAGCACTGTGCAGAGCGAGTTGTTTCTTAGCTTCCCAAAGAGCTTGAAGCAAGATGCTGTTGGTCCAACTCGCCCTTTGGAAAGAAGCCTGCACGTTGTGCCTTTCAGCTCTAGGGGCAAAGTAGCACACCCAGAGCAGAAGTCCTACTTCAGCCAGATCAGGCCTGCAAAGAAACTGCGTTTCACAGGCCTTTGGAAGACATGTTCCCGGTAGGCTGTAAGAGCACTGTGCAGAGCGAGTTGTTTCTTAGCTTCCCAAAGAGCTGGAAGCAAGATGCTGTGGGGCCCAACTCGCCCTTTGGAAAGAAGCCTGCACGTTGGGCCTTTCAGCTCTAGGGCAAAGTAGCACACCCAGAGCAGAAGTCCTACTTCAGCCAGATCAGGCCTGCAAAGAAACTGCGTTTCACAGGCCTTTGGAAGAGATGTTCCCGGTAGGCTGTAAGAGCACTGTGCAGAGCGATTTGTTTCTTAGCTTCCCAACGAGCTGGAAGCAAGATGCTGTGGGGCCCAACTCGCCCTTTGGAAAGAAGCCTGCACGTTGTGCCTTTCAGCTCTAGGGCAAAGTAGCACACCCAGAGCAGAAGTCCTACTTCAGCCAGATCAGGCCTGTAAGGAAACTGCGTTTCACAGGCCTTTGGAAGACATGTTCCCGGTAGGCTGTAAGAGCACTGTGCAGAGCGAGTTGTTTCTTAGCTTCCCAAAGAGCTGGAAGCAAGATGCTGTGGGGCCCAACTCGCCCTTTGGAAAGAAGCCTGCACGTTGTGCCTTTCAGCTCTAGGGCAAAGTAGCACACCCAGAGCAGAAGTCCCACTTCAGCCAGATCAGGCCTGCAAAGAAACTGCGTTTCACAGGCCTTTGGAAGAGATGCTCCCGGTAGGCTGTAAGAGCACTGTGCAGAGAGAGTTGTTTCCTAGCTTCCCAAAGAGCTGGAAGCAAGATGCTGTGGGGCCCAACTCGCCCTTTGGAAAGAAGCCTGCACGTTGTGCCTTTCAGCTCTAGGGCAAAGTAGCACACCCAGAGCAGAAGTCCTACTTCAGCCAGATCAGGCCTGCAAAGAAACTGCGTTTCGCAGGCCTTTGGAAGAGATGCTCCCGGTAGGCTGTAAGAGCACTGTGCAGAGCGAGTTGTTTCTTAGCTTCCCAGAGAGCTGGAAGCTAGATGCTGTGGGGCCCAACTCGCCCTTTGGAAAGAAGCCTGCACGTTGTGCCTTACAGCTCTAGGGCAAAGTAGCACACCCAGAGCAGAAGTTTTACTTCAGCCAGATCAGGCCTGCAAAGAAACTGCGTTTCACAGGCCTTTGGAAGAGATGTTCCCACTAGGCTGTAAGAGCACTGTGCAGAGCGAGTTGTTTCTTAGCTTCCCAAAGAGCTGGAAGCAAGATGCTGTGGGGCCCAACTCGCCCTTTGGAAAGAAGCCTGCACGTTGTGCCTTTCAGCTCTAGGGCAAAGTAGCACACCCAGAGCAGAAGTCCTACTTCAGCCAGATCAGGCCTGCAAAGAAACTGCGTTTCACAGGCCTTTGGAAGAGATGTTCCCGGTAGGCTGTAAGAGCACTGTGCAGAGCGATTTGTTTCTTAGCTTCCCAAAGAGCTGGAAGCAAGATGCTGTGGGGCCCAACTCGCCCTTTGGAAAGAAGCCTGCACGTTGTGCCTTTCAGCTCTAGGCCAAAGTAGCACACCCAGACAAGAAGTCCTACATCAGCCAGATCAGGCAACCAAAGAAACTGCGTTTCACAGGCCTTTGGAAAAGATGTTCTCACTTGGTTGGAAGAGCACTGTGCAGTGCGAGTTGTTTCTTAGGTTCCCAAAGAGCTGGAAGCAAGATGCTGTGGGGCCCAACTCGCCCTTTGGAAAGAAGCCTGCACGTTGTGCCTTTCAGATCTAGGGCAAAGTAGCACACCCAGACAAGAAGACCTACTTCAGCCAGATCAGGCCTTCAAAGATACTGCGTTTCACGGGCCTTTGGCAGAGATCTTCCCGGTAGGCTGTAAGAGCACTGTGCAGAGCGAGTTGTTTCTTAGCTTCCCAAAGAGCTGGAAGCAAGATGCTGTGGGGCCCAACTCGCCCTTTGGAAAGAAGCCGGCACGTTGTGCCTTTCAGCTCTAGAGCAAAGTAGCACAGCCAGAGCAGAAGTCCTACTTCAGCCAGATCAGGCCTGCAAAGAAACTGCGTTTCACAGGCCTTTGGAAGAGATGTTCCCGGTAGGCTGTAAGAGAACTGTGCAGAGCGATTTGTTTCTTAGCTTCCCAACGAGCTGGAAGCAAGATGCTGTGGGCCCCAACTCGCCCTTTGGAAAGAAGCCTGCACGTTGTGCCTTTCAGCTCTAGGGCAAAGTAGCACACCCAGAGCAGAAGTCCTACTTCAGCCAGATCAGGCCTGTAAGGAAACTGCGTTTCACAGGCCTTTGGAAGACATGTTCCCGGTAGGCTGTAAGAGCACTGTGCAGAGCGAGTTGTTTCTTAGCTTCCCAAAGAGCTGGAAGCAAGATGCTGTGGGGCCCAACTCGCCCTTTGGAAAGAAGCCTGCACGTTGTGCCTTTCAGCTCTAGGGCAAAGTAGCACACCCAGAGCAGAAGTCCTACTTCAGCCAGATCAGGCCTGCAAAGAAACTGCGTTTCACAGGCCTTTGGAAGAGATGTTCCCGGTAGGCTGTAAGAGCACTGTGCAGAGCGAGTGGTTTCTTAGCTTCCCAAAGAGCTGGAAGCAAGATGCTGTGGGGCCCAACTCGCCCTTTGGAAAGAAGCCTGCACGTTGTGCCTTTCAGCTGTAGGGCAAAGTAGCACACCCAGACAAGAAGTCCTACATCAGCCAGATCAGGCATTCAAAGAAACTGCGTTTCACAGGCCTTTGGAAGAGAAGTTCCCGGTAGGCTGTAAGAGCACTGTGCAGTGCGAGTTGTTTCTTAGCTTCCCAAAGAGCTGGAAGCAAGATGCTGTGGGGCCCAACTCGCCCTTTGGAAAGAAGCCTGCACGTTGTGCCTTTCAGCTCTAGGGCAAAGTAGCACACCCAGACCAGAAGACTTACTTCAGCCAGATCAGGCCTGCAAAGAAACTGCGTTTCACATTCCTTTGGAAAAGATGTTCTCACTTGGTTGGAAGAGCACTGTGCAGTGCGAGTTGTTTCTTAGCTTCCCAAAGACCTGGAAGCAAGATGCTGTGGGGCCCAACTCGCCCTTTGGAAAGAAGCCTGCACGTTGTGCCTTTCATCTCTAGGGCAAAGTAGCACACCCAGACCAGAAGTCCGACTTCAGCCAGATCAGGCCTGCAAAGAAACTGCGTTTCACAGGCCTTTGGAAGAGATGCTCCCGCTAGTCTGTAAGAGAACTGTGCAGAGAGAGTTGTTTCTTAGCTTCCCAAAGAGCTGGAAGCAAGATGCTGTGGGGCCCAACTCGCCCTTTGGAAAGAAGCCTGCACGTTGTGCCTTTCAGCTCTAGGGCAAAGTAGCACACCCAGAGCAGAAGTCCTACTTCAGCCAGATCAGGCCTGCAAAGAAACTGCGTTTCACAGGCCTTTGGAAGAGATGTTCCCGGTAGGCTGTAAGAGCACTGTGCAGAGCGAGTTGTTTCTTAGCTTCCCAAAGAGCTGGAAGCAAGATGCTGTGGGGCCCAACTCGCCCTTTGGAAAGAAGCCTGCACGTTGTGCCTTTCAGCTCTAGGGCAAAGTAGCACACCCAGAGCAGAAGTCCTACTTCAGCCAGATCAGGCCTGCAAAGAAACTGCGTTTCACAGGCCTTTGGAAGAGATGTTCCCGGTAGGCTGTAAGAGCACTGTGCAGAGCGATTTGTTTCTTAGCTTCCCAACGAGCTGGAAGCAAGATGCTGTGGGGCCCAACTCGCCCTTTGGAAAGAAGCCTGCACGTTGTGCCTTTCAGCTCTAGGGCAAAGTAGCACACCCAGAGCAGAAGTCCTACTTCAGCCAGATCAGGCCTGTAAGGAAACTGCGTTTCACAGGCCTTTGGAAGACATGTTCCCGGTAGGCTGTAAGAGCACTGTGCAGAGCGAGTGGTTTCTTAGCTTCCCAAAGAGCTGGAAGCAAGATGCTGTGGGGCCCAACTCGCCCTTTGGAAAGAAGCCTGCACGTTGTGCCTTTCAGCTCTAGGGCAAAGTAGCACACCCAGACAAGAAGTCCTACATCAGCCAGATCAGGCATTCAAAGAAACTGCGTTTCACAGGCCTTTGGAAGAGAAGTTCCCGGTAGGCTGTAAGAGCACTGTGCAGTGCGAGTTGTTTCTTAGCTTCCCAAAGAGCTGGAAGCAAGATGCTGTGGGGCCCAACTCGCCCTTTGGAAAGAAGCCTGCACGTTGTGCCTTTCAGCTCTAGGGCAAAGTAGCACACCCAGACCAGAAGACTTACTTCAGCCAGATCAGGCCTGCAAAGAAACTGCGTTTCACATTCCTTTGGAAAAGATGTTCTCACTTGGTTGGAAGAGCACTGTGCAGTGCGAGTTGTTTCTTAGCTTCCCAAAGAGCTGGAAGCAAGATGCTGTGGGGCCCAACTCGCCCTTTGGAAAGAAGCCTGCACGTTGTGCCTTTCATCTCTAGGGCAAAGTAGCACACCCAGACCAGAAGTCCGACTTCAGCCAGATCAGGCCTGCAAAGAAACTGCGTTTCACAGGCCTTTGGAAGAGATGCTCCCGCTAGTCTGTAAGAGAACTGTGCAGAGAGAGTTGTTTCTTAGCTTCCCAAAGAGCTGGAAGCAAGATGCTGTGGGGCCCAACTCGCCCTTTGGAAAGAAGCCTGCACGTTGTGCCTTTCAGCTCTAGGGCAAAGTAGCACACCCAGAGCAGAAGTCCTACTTCAGCCAGATCAGGCCTGCAAAGAAACTGCGTTTCACAGGCCTTTGGAAGAGATGTTCCTGGTAGGCTGTAAGAGCACTGTGCAGAGCGAGTTGTTTCTTAGCTTCCCAAAGAGCTGGAAGCAAGATGCTGTGGGGCCCAACTCGCCCTTTGGAAAGAAGCCTGCACGTTGTGCCTTTCAGCTCTAGGGCAAAGTAGCACACCCAGAGCAGAAGTCCTACTTCAGCCAGATCAGGCCTGCAAAGAAACTGCGTTTCACAGGCCTTTGGAAGAGATGTTCCCGGTAGGCTGTAAGAGCACTGTGCAGAGCGATTTGTTTCTTAGCTTCCCAACGAGCTGGAAGCAAGATGCTGTGGGGCCCAACTCGCCCTTTGGAAAGAAGCCTGCACGTTGTGCCTTTCAGCTCTAGGGCAAAGTAGCACACCCAGAGCAGAAGTCCTACTTCAGCCAGATCAGGCCTGCAAAGAAACTGCGTTTCACAGGCCTTTGGAAGAGATGTTCCCGGTAGGCTGTAAGAGCACTGTGCAGAGCGATTTGTTTCTTAGCTTCCCAACGAGCTGGAAGCAAGATGCTGTGGGGCCCAACTCGCCCTTTGGAAAGAAGCCTGCACGTTGTGCCTTTCAGCTCTAGGGCAAAGTAGCACACCCAGAGCAGAAGTCCTACTTCAGCCAGATCAGGCCTGTAAGGAAACTGCGTTTCACAGGCCTTTGGAAGACATGTTCCCGGTAGGCTGTAAGAGCACTGTGCAGAGCGAGTTGTTTCTTAGCTTCCCAAAGAGCTGGAAGCAAGATGCTGTGGGGCCCAACTCGCCCTTTGGAAAGAAGCCTGCACGTTGTGCCTTTCAGCTCTAGGGCAAAGTAGCACACCCAGACAAGAAGTCCTACATCAGCCAGATCAGGCCTGCAAAGAAACAGCGTTTCGCATTCCTTTGGAAAAGATGTTCTCACTTGGTTGGAAGAGCACTGTGCAGTGCGAGTTGTTTCTTAGGTTCCCAAAGAGCTGGAAGCAAGATGCTGTGGGGCCCAACTCGCCCTTTGGAAAGAAGCCTGCACGTTGTGCCTTTCAGATCTAGGGCAAAGTAGCACACCCAGACAAGAAGACCTACTTCAGCCAGATCAGGCCTTCAAAGATACTGCGTTTCACGGGCCTTTGGCAGAGATCTTCCCGGTAGGCTGTAAGAGCACTGTGCAGAGCGAGTTGTTTCTTAGCTTCCCAAAGAGCTGGAAGCAAGATGCTGTGGGGCCCAACTCGCCCTTTGGAAAGAAGCCTGCACGTTGTGCCTTTCAGCTCTAGGGCAAAGTAGCACACCCAGAGCAGAAGTCCTACTTCAGCCAGATCAGGCCTGTAAGGAAACTGCGTTTCACAGGCCTTTGGAAGAGATGTTCCCGGTAGGCTGTAGGAGCACTGTGCAGAGCGAGTGGTTTCTTAGCTTCCCAAAGAGCTGGAAGCAAGATGCTGTGGGGCCCAACTCGCCCTTTGGAAAGAAGCCTGCACGTTGTGCCTTTCAGCTGTAGGGCAAAGTAGCACACCCAGACAAGAAGTCCTACATCAGCCAGATCAGGCATTCAAAGAAACTGCGTTTCACAGGCCTTTGGAAGAGAAGTTCCCGGTAGGCTGTAAGAGCACTGTGCAGTGCGAGTTGTTTCTTAGCTTCCCAAAGAGCTGGAAGCAAGATGCTGTGGGGCCCAACTCGCCCTTTGGAAAGAAGCCTGCACGTTGTGCCTTTCAGCTCTAGGGCAAAGTAGCACACCCAGACCAGAAGTCCGACTTCAGCCAGATCAGGCCTGCAAAGAAACTGCGTTTCACAGGCCTTTGGAAGAGATGCTCCCGCTAGGCTGTAAGAGAACTGTGCAGAGAGAGTTGTTTCTTAGCTTCCCAAAGAGCTGGAAGCAAGATGCTGTGGGGCCCAACTCGCCCTTTGGAAAGAAGCCTGCACGTTGTGCCTTTCAGCTCTAGGGCAAAGTAGCACACCCAGAGCAGAAGTCCTACTTCAGCCAGATCAGGCCTGCAAAGAAACTGCGTTTCACAGGCCTTTGGAAGAGATGTTCCTGGTAGGCTGTAAGAGCACTGTGCAGAGCGAGTTGTTTCTTAGCTTCCCAAAGAGCTGGAAGCAAGATGCTGTGGGGCCCAACTCGCCCTTTGGAAAGAAGCCTGCACGTTGTGCCTTTCAGCTCTAGGGCAAAGTAGCACACCCAGAGCAGAAGTCCTACTTCAGCCAGATCAGGCCTGCAAAGAAACTGCGTTTCACAGGCCTTTGGAAGAGATGTTCCCGGTAGGCTGTAAGAGCACTGTGCAGAGCGATTTGTTTCTTAGCTTCCCAACGAGCTGGAAGCAAGATGCTGTGGGGCCCAACTCGCCCTTTGGAAAGAAGCCTGCACGTTGTGCCTTTCAGCTCTAGGGCAAAGTAGCACACCCAGAGCAGAAGTCCTACTTCAGCCAGATCAGGCCTGTAAGGAAACTGCGTTTCACAGGCCTTTGGAAGACATGTTCCCGGTAGGCTGTAAGAGCACTGTGCAGAGCGAGTTGTTTCTTAGCTTCCCAAAGAGCTGGAAGCAAGATGCTGTGGGGCCCAACTCGCCCTTTGGAAAGAAGCCTGCACGTTGTGCCTTTCAGCTCTAGGGCAAAGTAGCACACCCAGACAAGAAGTCCTACATCAGCCAGATCAGGCCTGCAAAGAAACAGCGTTTCGCATTCCTTTGGAAAAGATGTTCTCACTTGGTTGGAAGAGCACTGTGCAGTGCGAGTTGTTTCTTAGGTTCCCAAAGAGCTGGAAGCAAGATGCTGTGGGGCCCAACTCGCCCTTTGGAAAGAAGCCTGCACGTTGTGCCTTTCAGCTCTAGGGCAAAGTAGCACACCCAGACAAGAAGACCTACTTCAGCCAGATCAGGCCTTCAAAGATACTGCGTTTCACGGGCCTTTGGCAGAGATCTTCCCGGTAGGCTGTAAGAGCACTGTGCAGAGCGAGTTGTTTCTTAGCTTCCCAAAGAGCTGGAAGCAAGATGCTGTGGGGCCCAACTCGCCCTTTGGAAAGAAGCCTGCACGTTGTGCCTTTCAGCTCTAGGGCAAAGTAGCACACCCAGAGCAGAAGTCCTACTTCAGCCAGATCAGGCCTGTAAGGAAACTGCGTTTCACAGGCCTTTGGAAGAGATGTTCCCGGTAGGCTGTAAGAGCACTGTGCAGAGCGAGTGGTTTCTTAGCTTCCCAAAGAGCTGGAAGCAAGATGCTGTGGGGCCCAACTCGCCCTTTGGAAAGAAGCCTGCACGTTGTGCCTTTCAGCTGTAGGGCAAAGTAGCACACCCAGACAAGAAGTCCTACATCAGCCAGATCAGGCATTCAAAGAAACTGCGTTTCACAGGCCTTTGGAAGAGAAGTTCCCGGTAGGCTGTAAGAGCACTGTGCAGTGCGAGTTGTTTCTTAGCTTCCCAAAGAGCTGGAAGCAAGATGCTGTGGGGCCCAACTCGCCCTTTGGAAAGAAGCCTGCACGTTGTGCCTTTCAGCTCTAGGGCAAAGTAGCACACCCAGACCAGAAGTCCTACTTCAGCCAGATCAGGCCTGCAAAGAAACTGCGTTTCACAGGCCTTTGGAAGAGATGTTCCCGGTAGGCTGTAAGAGCACTGTGCAGAGAG
>NW_027228340.1:0-21905 GCF_037783145.1 Equus przewalskii
GTTGGGCCCCACAGCATCTTGCTTCCAGCTCTTTGGGAAGCTAAGAAACAACTCGCTCTGCACAGTGCTCTTACAGCCTACCGGGAACATCTCTTCCAAAGGCCTGTGAAACGCAGTTTCTTTGCAGGCCTGATCTGGCTGAAGTAGGACTTCTGCTCTGGGTGTGCTACTTTGCCCTAGAGCTGAAAGGCACAACGTGCAGGCTTCTTTCCAAAGGGCGAGTTGGGCCCCACAGCATCTTGCTTCCAGCTCTTTGGGAAGCTAAGAAACAACTCGCTCTGCACAGTGCTCTTACAGCCTACCGGGAACATCTCTTCCAAAGGCCTGTGAAACGCAGTTTCTTTGCAGGCCTGATCTGGCTGAAGTAGGACTTCTGCTCTGGGTGTGCTACTTTGCCCTAGAGCTGAAAGGCACAACGTGCAGGCTTCTTTCCAAAGGGCGAGTTGGGCCCCACAGCATCTTGCTTCCAGCTCTTTGGGAAGCTAAGAAACAACTCGCTCTGCACAGTGCTCTTACAGCCTACCGGGAACATCTCTTCCAAAGGCCTGTGAAACGCAGTTTCTTTGCAGGCCTGATCTGGCTGAAGTAGGACTTCTGCTCTGGGTGTGCTACTTTGCCCTAGAGCTGAAAGGCACAACGTGCAGGCTTCTTTCCAAAGGGCGAGTTGGGCCCCACAGCATCTTGCTTCCAGCTCTTTGGGAAGCTAAGAAACAACTCGCTCTGCACAGTGCTCTTACAGCCTACCGGGAACATCTCTTCCAAAGGCCTGTGAAACGCAGTTTCTTTGCAGGCCTGATCTGGCTGAAGTAGGACTTCTGCTCTGGGTGTGCTACTTTGCCCTAGAGCTGAAAGGCACAACGTGCAGGCTTCTTTCCAAAGGGCGAGTTGGGCCCCACAGCATCTTGCTTCCAGCTCTTTGGGAAGCTAAGAAACAACTCGCTCTGCACAGTGCTCTTACAGCCTACCGGGAACATCTCTTCCAAAGGCCTGTGAAACGCAGTTTCTTTGCAGGCCTGATCTGGCTGAAGTAGGACTTCTGCTCTGGGTGTGCTACTTTGCCCTAGAGCTGAAAGGCACAACGTGCAGGCTTCTTTCCAAAGGGCGAGTTGGGCCCCACAGCATCTTGCTTCCAGCTCTTTGGGAAGCTAAGAAACAACTCGCTCTGCACAGTGCTCTTACAGCCTACCGGGAACATCTCTTCCAAAGGCCTGTGAAACGCAGTTTCTTTGCAGGCCTGATCTGGCTGAAGTAGGACTTCTGCTCTGGGTGTGCTACATTGCCCTAGAGCTGAAAGGCACAACGTGCAGGCTTCTTTCCAAAGGGCGAGTTGGGCCCCACAGCATCTTGCTTCCAGCTCTTTGGGAAGCTAAGAAACAACTCGCTCTGCACAGTGCTCTTACAGCCTACCGGGAACATCTCTTCCAAAGGCCTGTGAAACGCAGTTTCTTTGCAGGCCTGATCTGGCTGAAGTAGGACTTCTGCTCTGGGTGTGCTACATTGCCCTAGAGCTGAAAGGCACAACGTGCAGGCTTCTTTCCAAAGGGCGAGTTGGGCCCCACAGCATCTTGCTTCCAGCTCTTTGGGAAGCTAAGAAACAACTCGCTCTGCACAGTGCTCTTACAGCCTACCGGGAACATCTCTTCCAAAGGCCTGTGAAACGCAGTTTCTTTGCAGGCCTGATCTGGCTGAAGTAGGACTTCTGCTCTGGGTGTGCTACATTGCCCTAGAGCTGAAAGGCACAACGTGCAGGCTTCTTTCCAAAGGGCGAGTTGGGCCCCACAGCATCTTGCTTCCAGCTCTTTGGGAAGCTAAGAAACAACTCGCTCTGCACAGTGCTCTTACAGCCTACCGGGAACATCTCTTCCAAAGGCCTGTGAAACGCAGTTTCTTTGCAGGCCTGATCTGGCTGAAGTAGGACTTCTGCTCTGGGTGTGCTACATTGCCCTAGAGCTGAAAGGCACAACGTGCAGGCTTCTTTCCAAAGGGCGAGTTGGGCCCCACAGCATCTTGCTTCCAGCTCTTTGGGAAGCTAAGAAACAACTCGCTCTGCACAGTGCTCTTACAGCCTACCGGGAACATCTCTTCCAAAGGCCTGTGAAACGCAGTTTCTTTGCAGGCCTGATCTGGCTGAAGTAGGACTTCTGCTCTGGGTGTGCTACATTGCCCTAGAGCTGAAAGGCACAACGTGCAGGCTTCTTTCCAAAGGGCGAGTTGGGCCCCACAGCATCTTGCTTCCAGCTCTTTGGGAAGCTAAGAAACAACTCGCTCTGCACAGTGCTCTTACAGCCTACCGGGAACATCTCTTCCAAAGGCCTGTGAAACGCAGTTTCTTTGCAGGCCTGATCTGGCTGAAGTAGGACTTCTGCTCTGGGTGTGCTACTTTGCCCTAGAGCTGAAAGGCACAACGTGCAGGCTTCTTTCCAAAGGGCGAGTTGGGCCCCACAGCATCTTGCTTCCAGCTCTTTGGGAAGCTAAGAAACAACTCGCTCTGCACAGTGCTCTTACAGCCTACCGGGAACATCTCTTCCAAAGGCCTGTGAAACGCAGTTTCTTTGCAGGCCTGATCTGGCTGAAGTAGGACTTCTGCTCTGGGTGTGCTACATTGCCCTAGAGCTGAAAGGCACAACGTGCAGGCTTCTTTCCAAAGGGCGAGTTGGGCCCCACAGCATCTTGCTTCCAGCTCTTTGGGAAGCTAAGAAACAACTCGCTCTGCACAGTGCTCTTACAGCCTACCGGGAACATCTCTTCCAAAGGCCTGTGAAACGCAGTTTCTTTGCAGGCCTGATCTGGCTGAAGTAGGACTTCTGCTCTGGGTGTGCTACTTTGCCCTAGAGCTGAAAGGCACAACGTGCAGGCTTCTTTCCAAAGGGCGAGTTGGGCCCCACAGCATCTTGCTTCCAGCTCTTTGGGAAGCTAAGAAACAACTCGCTCTGCACAGTGCTCTTACAGCCTACCGGGAACATCTCTTCCAAAGGCCTGTGAAACGCAGTTTCTTTGCAGGCCTGATCTGGCTGAAGTAGGACTTCTGCTCTGGGTGTGCTACTTTGCCCTAGAGCTGAAAGGCACAACGTGCAGGCTTCTTTCCAAAGGGCGAGTTGGGCCCCACAGCATCTTGCTTCCAGCTCTTTGGGAAGCTAAGAAACAACTCGCTCTGCACAGTGCTCTTACAGCCTACCGGGAACATCTCTTCCAAAGGCCTGTGAAACGCAGTTTCTTTGCAGGCCTGATCTGGCTGAAGTAGGACTTCTGCTCTGGGTGTGCTACTTTGCCCTAGAGCTGAAAGGCACAACGTGCAGGCTTCTTTCCAAAGGGCGAGTTGGGCCCCACAGCATCTTGCTTCCAGCTCTTTGGGAAGCTAAGAAACAACTCGCTCTGCACAGTGCTCTTACAGCCTACCGGGAACATCTCTTCCAAAGGCCTGTGAAACGCAGTTTCTTTGCAGGCCTGATCTGGCTGAAGTAGGACTTCTGCTCTGGGTGTGCTACTTTGCCCTAGAGCTGAAAGGCACAACGTGCAGGCTTCTTTCCAAAGGGCGAGTTGGGCCCCACAGCATCTTGCTTCCAGCTCTTTGGGAAGCTAAGAAACAACTCGCTCTGCACAGTGCTCTTACAGCCTACCGGGAACATCTCTTCCAAAGGCCTGTGAAACGCAGTTTCTTTGCAGGCCTGATCTGGCTGAAGTAGGACTTCTGCTCTGGGTGTGCTACTTTGCCCTAGAGCTGAAAGGCACAACGTGCAGGCTTCTTTCCAAAGGGCGAGTTGGGCCCCACAGCATCTTGCTTCCAGCTCTTTGGGAAGCTAAGAAACAACTCGCTCTGCACAGTGCTCTTACAGCCTACCGGGAACATCTCTTCCAAAGGCCTGTGAAACGCAGTTTCTTTGCAGGCCTGATCTGGCTGAAGTAGGACTTCTGCTCTGGGTGTGCTACTTTGCCCTAGAGCTGAAAGGCACAACGTGCAGGCTTCTTTCCAAAGGGCGAGTTGGGCCCCACAGCATCTTGCTTCCAGCTCTTTGGGAAGCTAAGAAACAACTCGCTCTGCACAGTGCTCTTACAGCCTACCGGGAACATCTCTTCCAAAGGCCTGTGAAACGCAGTTTCTTTGCAGGCCTGATCTGGCTGAAGTAGGACTTCTGCTCTGGGTGTGCTACATTGCCCTAGAGCTGAAAGGCACAACGTGCAGGCTTCTTTCCAAAGGGCGAGTTGGGCCCCACAGCATCTTGCTTCCAGCTCTTTGGGAAGCTAAGAAACAACTCGCTCTGCACAGTGCTCTTACAGCCTACCGGGAACATCTCTTCCAAAGGCCTGTGAAACGCAGTTTCTTTGCAGGCCTGATCTGGCTGAAGTAGGACTTCTGCTCTGGGTGTGCTACATTGCCCTAGAGCTGAAAGGCACAACGTGCAGGCTTCTTTCCAAAGGGCGAGTTGGGCCCCACAGCATCTTGCTTCCAGCTCTTTGGGAAGCTAAGAAACAACTCGCTCTGCACAGTGCTCTTACAGCCTACCGGGAACATCTCTTCCAAAGGCCTGTGAAACGCAGTTTCTTTGCAGGCCTGATCTGGCTGAAGTAGGACTTCTGCTCTGGGTGTGCTACATTGCCCTAGAGCTGAAAGGCACAACGTGCAGGCTTCTTTCCAAAGGGCGAGTTGGGCCCCACAGCATCTTGCTTCCAGCTCTTTGGGAAGCTAAGAAACAACTCGCTCTGCACAGTGCTCTTACAGCCTACCGGGAACATCTCTTCCAAAGGCCTGTGAAACGCAGTTTCTTTGCAGGCCTGATCTGGCTGAAGTAGGACTTCTGCTCTGGGTGTGCTACATTGCCCTAGAGCTGAAAGGCACAACGTGCAGGCTTCTTTCCAAAGGGCGAGTTGGGCCCCACAGCATCTTGCTTCCAGCTCTTTGGGAAGCTAAGAAACAACTCGCTCTGCACAGTGCTCTTACAGCCTACCGGGAACATCTCTTCCAAAGGCCTGTGAAACGCAGTTTCTTTGCAGGCCTGATCTGGCTGAAGTAGGACTTCTGCTCTGGGTGTGCTACTTTGCCCTAGAGCTGAAAGGCACAACGTGCAGGCTTCTTTCCAAAGGGCGAGTTGGGCCCCACAGCATCTTGCTTCCAGCTCTTTGGGAAGCTAAGAAACAACTCGCTCTGCACAGTGCTCTTACAGCCTACCGGGAACATCTCTTCCAAAGGCCTGTGAAACGCAGTTTCTTTGCAGGCCTGATCTGGCTGAAGTAGGACTTCTTCTCTGGGTGTGCTACTTTGCCCTAGAGCTGAAAGGCACAACGTGCAGGCTTCTTTCCAAAGGGCGAGTTGGGCCCCACAGCATCTTGCTTCCAGCTCTTTGGGAAGCTAAGAAACAACTCGCTCTGCACAGTGCTCTTACAGCCTACCGGGAGCATCTCTTCCAAAGGCCTGTGAAACGCAGCTTCTTTGCAGGCGTGATCTGCTTGAAGTAGAACTTCTGCTCTGAGTGTGCGACATTGCCCTAGAGCTGAAAGGCACAACGTGCAGGCTTCTTTCCAAAGGGCGAGTTGGGCCCCACAGCATCTTGCTTCCAGCTCTTTGGGAAGCTAAGAAACAACTCGCTCTGCACAGTGCTCTTACAGCCTACCGGGAACATCTCTTCCAAAGGCCTGTGAAACGCAGCTTCTTTGCAGGCCTGATCTGGCTTGAAGTAGGACTTCTGCTCTGAGTGTGCGACATTGCCCTAGAGCTGAAAGGCACAACGTGAAGGCTTCTTTCCAAAGGGCGAGTTGGGCCCCACAGCATCTTGCTTCCATCTCTTTGGGAAGCTAAGAAACAACTCGCTCTGCACAGTGCTCTTACAGCCTACCAGGAACATCTCTTCCAAAGGCCTGTGAAAAGCAGTTTCTTTGCAGGCCTGATCTGGCTGAAGTAGGACTTCTGCTCTGGGTGTGCTACTTTGCCCTAGAGCTGAAAGGCACAACGTGCAGGCTTCTTTCCAAAGGGCAAGTCTGGGCCCCACATCATCTTGCTTCCAGCTCTTTGGGAAGCTAAGAAACAACTCGCTCTGCACAGTGCTCTTACAGCCTACCGGGAACATCTCTTCCAAAGGCCTGTGAAAAGCAGTTTCTTTGCAGGCCTGATCTGGCTGAAGTAGGACTTCTGCTCTGGGTGTGCTACATTGCCCTAGAGCTGAAAGGCACAACGTGCAGGCTTCTTTCCAAAGGGCGAGTTGGGCCCCACAGCATCTTGCTTCCAGCTCTTTGGGAAGCTAAGAAACAACTCGCTCTGCACAGTGCTCTTACAGCCTACCGGGAACATCTCTTCCAAAGGCCTGTGAAACGCAGTTTCTTTGCAGGCCTGATCTGGCTGAAGTAGGACTTCTGCTCTGGGTGTGCTACTTTGCCCTAGAGCTGAAAGGCACAACGTGCAGGCTTCTTTCCAAAGGGCGAGTTGGGCCCCACAGCATCTTGCTTCCAGCTCTTTGGGAAGCTAAGAAACAACTCGCTCTGCACAGTGCTCTTACAGCCTACCGGGAACATCTCTTCCAAAGGCCTGTGAAACGAAGTTTCTTTGCAGGCCTGATCTGGCTGACGTAGGACTTCTGCTCTGGGTGTGCTACTTTGCCCTAGAGCTGAAAGGCACAACGTGCAGGCTTCTTTCCAAAGGGCGAGTTGGGCCCCACAGCATCTTGCTTCCAGCTCTTTGGGAAGCTAAGAAACAACTCGCTCTGCACAGTGCTCTTACTGCCTACCGGGAACATCTCTTCCAAAGGCCTGTGAAACGCAGTTTCTTTGCAGGCCTGATCTGTCTGAAGTATGACTTCTGCTCTGGGTGTGCTACTTTGCCCTAGAGCTGAAAGGCACAACGTGCAGGCTTCTTTCCAAAGGGCGAGTTGGGCCCCACAGCATCTTGCTTCCAGCTCTTTGGGAAGCTAAGAAACAACTCGCTCTGCACAGTGCTCTTACAGCCTACCGGGAACATCTCTTCCAAAGGCCTGTGAAACGCAGTTTCTTTGCAGGCCTGATCTGGCTGAAGTAGGACTTCTGCTCTGGGTGTGCTACTTTGCCCTAGAGCTGAAAGGCACAACGTGCAGGCTTCTTTCCAAAGGGCGAGTTGGGCCCCACAGCATCTTGCTTCCAGCTCTTTGGGAAGCTAAGAAACAACTCGCTCTGCACAGTGCTCTTACAGCCTACCGGGAACATCTCTTCCAAAGGCCTGTGAAACGCAGTTTCTTTGCAGGCCTGATCTGGCTGAAGTAGGACTTCTGCTCTGGGTGTGCTACTTTGCCCTAGAGCTGAAAGGCACAACGTGCAGGCTTCTTTCCAAAGGGCGAGTTGGGCCCCACAGCATCTTGCTTCCAGCTCTTTGGGAAGCTAAGAAACAACTCGCTCTGCACAGTGCTCTTACAGCCTACCGGGAACATCTCTTCCAAAGGCCTGTGAAACGCAGTTTCTTTGCAGGCCTGATCTGGCTGAAGTAGGACTTCTGCTCTGGGTGTGCTACTTTGCCCTAGAGCTGAAAGGCACAACGTGCAGGCTTCTTTCCAAAGGGCGAGTTGGGCCCCACAGCATCTTGCTTCCAGCTCTTTGGGAAGCTAAGAAACAACTCGCTCTGCACAGTGCTCTTACAGCCTACCGGGAACATCTCTTCCAAAGGCCTGTGAAACGCAGTTTCTTTGCAGGCCTGATCTGGCTGAAGTAGGACTTCTGCTCTGGGTGTGCTACTTTGCCCTAGAGCTGAAAGGCACAACGTGCAGGCTTCTTTCCAAAGGGCGAGTTGGGCCCCACAGCATCTTGCTTCCAGCTCTTTGGGAAGCTAAGAAACAACTCGCTCTGCACAGTGCTCTTACAGCCTACCGGGAACATCTCTTCCAAAGGCCTGTGAAACGCAGTTTCTTTGCAGGCCTGATCTGGCTGAAGTAGGACTTCTGCTCTGGGTGTGCTACTTTGCCCTAGAGCTGAAAGGCACAACGTGCAGGCTTCTTTCCAAAGGGCGAGTTGGGCCCCACAGCATCTTGCTTCCAGCTCTTTGGGAAGCTAAGAAACAACTCGCTCTGCACAGTGCTCTTACAGCCTACCGGGAACATCTCTTCCAAAGGCCTGTGAAACGCAGTTTCTTTGCAGGCCTGATCTGGCTGAAGTAGGACTTCTGCTCTGGGTGTGCTACTTTGCCCTAGAGCTGAAAGGCACAACGTGCAGGCTTCTTTCCAAAGGGCGAGTTGGGCCCCACAGCATCTTGCTTCCAGCTCTTTGGGAAGCTAAGAAACAACTCGCTCTGCACAGTGCTCTTACAGCCTAGTGGGAACATCTCTTCCAAAGGCCTGTGAAACGCAGTTTCTTTGCAGGCCTGATCTGGCTGAAGTAGGACTTCTGCTCTGGGTGTGCTACTTTGCCCTAGAGCTGAAAGGCACAACGTGCAGGCTTCTTTCCAAAGGGCGAGTTGGGCCCCACAGCATCTTGCTTCCAGCTCTTTGGGAAGCTAAGAAACAACTCGCTCTGCACAGTGCTCTTACAGCCTACCGGGAACATCTCTTCCAAAGGCCTGTGAAACGCAGTTTCTTTGCAGGCCTGATCTGGCTGAAGTAGGACTTCTGCTCTGGGTGTGCTACTTTGCCCTAGAGCTGAAAGGCACAACGTGCAGGCTTCTTTCCAAAGGGCGAGTTGGGCCCCACAGCATCTTGCTTCCAGCTCTTTGGGAAGCTAAGAAACAACTCGCTCTGCACAGTGCTCTTACAGCCTAGTGGGAACATCTCTTCCAAAGGCCTGTGAAACGCAGTTTCTTTGCAGGCCTGATCTGGCTGAAGTAGGACTTCTGCTCTGGGTGTGCTACTTTGCCCTAGAGCTGAAAGGCACAACGTGCAGGCTTCTTTCCAAAGGGCGAGTTGGGCCCCACAGCATCTTGCTTCCAGCTCTTTGGGAAGCTAAGAAACAACTCGCTCTGCACAGTGCTCTTACAGCCTACCGGGAACATCTCTTCCAAAGGCCTGTGAAACGCAGTTTCTTTGCAGGCCTGATCTGGCTGAAGTAGGACTTCTGCTCTGGGTGTGCTACTTTGCCCTAGAGCTGAAAGGCACAACGTGCAGGCTTCTTTCCAAAGGGCGAGTTGGGCCCCACAGCATCTTGCTTCCAGCTCTTTGGGAAGCTAAGAAACAACTCGCTCTGCACAGTGCTCTTACAGCCTACCGGGAACATGTCTTCCAAAGGCCTGTGAAACGCAGTTTCTTTGCAGGCCTGATCTGGCTGAAGTAGGACTTCTGCTCTGGGTGTGCTACTTTGCCCTAGAGCTGAAAGGCACAACGTGCAGGCTTCTTTCCAAAGGGCGAGTTGGGCCCCACAGCATCTTGCTTCCAGCTCTTTGGGAAGCTAAGAAACAACTCGCTCTGCACAGTGCTCTTACAGCCTAGTGGGAACATCTCTTCCAAAGGCCTGTGAAACGCAGTTTCTTTGCAGGCCTGATCTGGCTGAAGTAGGACTTCTGCTCTGGGTGTGCTACTTTGCCCTAGAGCTGAAAGGCACAACGTGCAGGCTTCTTTCCAAAGGGCGAGTTGGGCCCCACAGCATCTTGCTTCCAGCTCTTTGGGAAGCTAAGAAACAACTCGCTCTGCACAGTGCTCTTACAGCCTATTGGGAACATCTCTTCCAAAGGCCTGTGAAACGCAGTTTCTTTGCAGGCCTGATCTGGCTGAAGTAGGACTTCTGCTCTGGGTGTGCTACTTTGCCCTAGAGCTGAAAGGCACAACGTGCAGGCTTCTTTCCAAAGGGCGAGTTGGGCCCCACAGCATCTTGCTTCCAGCTCTTTGGGAAGCTAAGAAACAACTCGCTCTGCACAGTGCTCTTACAGCCTACCGGGAACATCTCTTCCAAAGGCCTGTGAAACGCAGTTTCTTTGCAGGCCTGATCTGGCTGAAGTAGGACTTCTGCTCTGGGTGTGCTACTTTGCCCTAGAGCTGAAAGGCACAACGTGCAGGCTTCTTTCCAAAGGGCGAGTTGGGCCCCACAGCATCTTGCTTCCAGCTCTTTGGGAAGCTAAGAAACAACTCGCTCTGCACAGTGCTCTTACAGCCTACCGGGAACATCTCTTCCAAAGGCCTGTGAAACGCAGTTTCTTTGCAGGCCTGATCTGGCTGAAGTAGGACTTCTGCTCTGGGTGTGCTACTTTGCCCTAGAGCTGAAAGGCACAACGTGCAGGCTTCTTTCCAAAGGGCGAGTTGGGCCCCACAGCATCTTGCTTCCAGCTCTTTGGGAAGCTAAGAAACAACTCGCTCTGCACAGTGCTCTTACAGCCTAGTGGGAACATCTCTTCCAAAGGCCTGTGAAACGCAGTTTCTTTGCAGGCCTGATCTGGCTGAAGTAGGACTTCTGCTCTGGGTGTGCTACTTTGCCCTAGAGCTGAAAGGCACAACGTGCAGGCTTCTTTCCAAAGGGCGAGTTGGGCCCCACAGCATCTTGCTTCCAGCTCTTTGGGAAGCTAAGAAACAACTCGCTCTGCACAGTGCTCTTACAGCCTAGTGGGAACATCTCTTCCAAAGGCCTGTGAAACGCAGTTTCTTTGCAGGCCTGATCTGGCTGAAGTAGGACTTCTGCTCTGGGTGTGCTACTTTGCCCTAGAGCTGAAAGGCACAACGTGCAGGCTTCTTTCCAAAGGGCGAGTTGGGCCCCACAGCATCTTGCTTCCAGCTCTTTGGGAAGCTAAGAAACAACTCGCTCTGCACAGTGCTCTTACAGCCTACCGGGAACATCTCTTCCAAAGGCCTGTGAAACGCAGTTTCTTTGCAGGCCTGATCTGGCTGAAGTAGGACTTCTGCTCTGGGTGTGCTACTTTGCCCTAGAGCTGAAAGGCACAACGTGCAGGCTTCTTTCCAAAGGGCGAGTTGGGCCCCACAGCATCTTGCTTCCAGCTCTTTGGGAAGCTAAGAAACAACTCGCTCTGCACAGTGCTCTTACAGCCTACCGGGAACATCTCTTCCAAAGGCCTGTGAAACGCAGTTTCTTTGCAGGCCTGATCTGGCTGAAGTAGGACTTCTGCTCTGGGTGTGCTACTTTGCCCTAGAGCTGAAAGGCACAACGTGCAGGCTTCTTTCCAAAGGGCGAGTTGGGCCCCACAGCATCTTGCTTCCAGCTCTTTGGGAAGCTAAGAAACAACTCGCTCTGCACAGTGCTCTTACAGCCTAGTGGGAACATCTCTTCCAAAGGCCTGTGAAACGCAGTTTCTTTGCAGGCCTGATCTGGCTGAAGTAGGACTTCTGCTCTGGGTGTGCTACTTTGCCCTAGAGCTGAAAGGCACAACGTGCAGGCTTCTTTCCAAAGGGCGAGTTGGGCCCCACAGCATCTTGCTTCCAGCTCTTTGGGAAGCTAAGAAACAACTCGCTCTGCACAGTGCTCTTACAGCCTACTGGGAACATCTCTTCCAAAGGCCTGTGAAACGCAGTTTCTTTGCAGGCCTGATCTGGCTGAAGTAGGACTTCTGCTCTGGGTGTGCTACTTTGCCCTAGAGCTGAAAGGCACAACGTGCAGGCTTCTTTCCAAAGGGCGAGTTGGGCCCCACAGCATCTTGCTTCCAGCTCTTTGGGAAGCTAAGAAACAACTCGCTCTGCACAGTGCTCTTACAGCCTACCGGGAACATCTCTTCCAAAGGCCTGTGAAACGCAGTTTCTTTGCAGGCCTGATCTGGCTGAAGTAGGACTTCTGCTCTGGGTGTGCTACTTTGCCCTAGAGCTGAAAGGCACAACGTGCAGGCTTCTTTCCAAAGGGCGAGTTGGGCCCCACAGCATCTTGCTTCCAGCTCTTTGGGAAGCTAAGAAACAACTCGCTCTGCACAGTGCTCTTACAGCCTACCGGGAACATCTCTTCCAAAGGCCTGTGAAACGCAGTTTCTTTGCAGGCCTGATCTGGCTGAAGTAGGACTTCTGCTCTGGGTGTGCTACTTTGCCCTAGAGCTGAAAGGCACAACGTGCAGGCTTCTTTCCAAAGGGCGAGTTGGGCCCCACAGCATCTTGCTTCCAGCTCTTTGGGAAGCTAAGAAACAACTCGCTCTGCACAGTGCTCTTACAGCCTACCGGGAACATCTCTTCCAAAGGCCTGTGAAACGCAGTTTCTTTGCAGGCCTGATCTGGCTGAAGTAGGACTTCTGCTCTGGGTGTGCTACTTTGCCCTAGAGCTGAAAGGCACAACGTGCAGGCTTCTTTCCAAAGGGCGAGTTGGGCCCCACAGCATCTTGCTTCCCAGCTCTTTGGGAAGCTAAGAAACAACTCGCTCTGCACAGTGCTCTTACAGCCTACCGGGAACATCTCTTCCAAAGGCCTGTGAAACGCAGTTTCTTTGCAGGCCTGATCTGGCTGAAGTAGGACTTCTGCTCTGGGTGTGCTACTTTGCCCTAGAGCTGAAAGGCACAACGTGCAGGCTTCTTTCCAAAGGGCGAGTTGGGCCCCACAGCATCTTGCTTCCAGCTCTTTGGGAAGCTAAGAAACAACTCGCTCTGCACAGTGCTCTTACAGCCTACTGGGAACATCTCTTCCAAAGGCCTGTGAAACGCAGTTTCTTTGCAGGCCTGATCTGGCTGAAGTAGGACTTCTGCTCTGGGTGTGCTACTTTGCCCTAGAGCTGAAAGGCACAACGTGCAGGCTTCTTTCCAAAGGGCGAGTTGGGCCCCACAGCATCTTGCTTCCAGCTCTTTGGGAAGCTAAGAAACAACTCGCTCTGCACAGTGCTCTTACAGCCTACCGGGAACATCTCTTCCAAAGGCCTGTGAAACGCAGTTTCTTTGCAGGCCTGATCTGGCTGAAGTAGGACTTCTGCTCTGGGTGTGCTACTTTGCCCTAGAGCTGAAAGGCACAACGTGCAGGCTTCTTTCCAAAGGGCGAGTTGGGCCCCACAGCATCTTGCTTCCAGCTCTTTGGGAAGCTAAGAAACAACTCGCTCTGCACAGTGCTCTTACAGCCTAGCGGGAACATCTCTTCCAAAGGCCTGTGAAACGCAGTTTCTTTGCAGGCCTGATCTGGCTGAAGTAGGACTTCTGCTCTGGGTGTGCTACTTTGCCCTAGAGCTGAAAGGCACAACGTGCAGGCTTCTTTCCAAAGGGCGAGTTGGGCCCCACAGCATCTTGCTTCCAGCTCTTTGGGAAGCTAAGAAACAACTCGCTCTGCACAGTGCTCTTACAGCCTACCGGGAACATCTCTTCCAAAGGCCTGTGAAACGCAGTTTCTTTGCAGGCCTGATCTGGCTGAAGTAGGACTTCTGCTCTGGGTGTGCTACTTTGCCCTAGAGCTGAAAGGCACAACGTGCAGGCTTCTTTCCAAAGGGCGAGTTGGGCCCCACAGCATCTTGCTTCCAGCTCTTTGGGAAGCTAAGAAACAACTCGCTCTGCACAGTGCTCTTACAGCCTACCGGGAACATCTCTTCCAAAGGCCTGTGAAACGCAGTTTCTTTGCAGGCCTGATCTGGCTGAAGTAGGACTTCTGCTCTGGGTGTGCTACTTTGCCCTAGAGCTGAAAGGCACAACGTGCAGGCTTCTTTCCAAAGGGCGAGTTGGGCCCCACAGCATCTTGCTTCCAGCTCTTTGGGAAGCTAAGAAACAACTCGCTCTGCACAGTGCTCTTACAGCCTACCGGGAACATCTCTTCCAAAGGCCTGTGAAACGCAGTTTCTTTGCAGGCCTGATCTGGCTGAAGTAGGACTTCTGCTCTGGGTGTGCTACTTTGCCCTAGAGCTGAAAGGCACAACGTGCAGGCTTCTTTCCAAAGGGCGAGTTGGGCCCCACAGCATCTTGCTTCCAGCTCTTTGGGAAGCTAAGAAACAACTCGCTCTGCACAGTGCTCTTACAGCCTACCGGGAACATCTCTTCCAAAGGCCTGTGAAACGCAGTTTCTTTGCAGGCCTGATCTGGCTGAAGTAGGACTTCTGCTCTGGGTGTGCTACTTTGCCCTAGAGCTGAAAGGCACAACGTGCAGGCTTCTTTCCAAAGGGCGAGTTGGGCCCCACAGCATCTTGCTTCCAGCTCTTTGGGAAGCTAAGAAACAACTCGCTCTGCACAGTGCTCTTACAGCCTACCGGGAACATCTCTTCCAAAGGCCTGTGAAACGCAGTTTCTTTGCAGGCCTGATCTGGCTGAAGTAGGACTTCTGCTCTGGGTGTGCTACTTTGCCCTAGAGCTGAAAGGCACAACGTGCAGGCTTCTTTCCAAAGGGCGAGTTGGGCCCCACAGCATCTTGCTTCCAGCTCTTTGGGAAGCTAAGAAACAACTCGCTCTGCACAGTGCTCTTACAGCCTACCGGGAACATCTCTTCCAAAGGCCTGTGAAACGCAGTTTCTTTGCAGGCCTGATCTGGCTGAAGTAGGACTTCTGCTCTGGGTGTGCTACTTTGCCCTAGAGCTGAAAGGCACAACGTGCAGGCTTCTTTCCAAAGGGCGAGTTGGGCCCCACAGCATCTTGCTTCCAGCTCTTTGGGAAGCTAAGAAACAACTCGCTCTGCACAGTGCTCTTACAGCCTACTGGGAACATCTCTTCCAAAGGCCTGTGAAACGCAGTTTCTTTGCAGGCCTGATCTGGCTGAAGTAGGACTTCTGCTCTGGGTGTGCTACTTTGCCCTAGAGCTGAAAGGCACAACGTGCAGGCTTCTTTCCAAAGGGCGAGTTGGGCCCCACAGCATCTTGCTTCCAGCTCTTTGGGAAGCTAAGAAACAACTCGCTCTGCACAGTGCTCTTACAGCCTACCGGGAACATCTCTTCCAAAGGCCTGTGAAACGCAGTTTCTTTGCAGGCCTGATCTGGCTGAAGTAGGACTTCTGCTCTGGGTGTGCTACTTTGCCCTAGAGCTGAAAGGCACAACGTGCAGGCTTCTTTCCAAAGGGCGAGTTGGGCCCCACAGCATCTTGCTTCCAGCTCTTTGGGAAGCTAAGAAACAACTCGCTCTGCACAGTGCTCTTACAGCCTACCGGGAACATCTCTTCCAAAGGCCTGTGAAACGCAGTTTCTTTGCAGGCCTGATCTGGCTGAAGTAGGACTTCTGCTCTGGGTGTGCTACTTTGCCCTAGAGCTGAAAGGCACAACGTGCAGGCTTCTTTCCAAAGGGCGAGTTGGGCCCCACAGCATCTTGCTTCCAGCTCTTTGGGAAGCTAAGAAACAACTCGCTCTGCACAGTGCTCTTACAGCCTACCGGGAACATCTCTTCCAAAGGCCTGTGAAACGCAGTTTCTTTGCAGGCCTGATCTGGCTGAAGTAGGACTTCTGCTCTGGGTGTGCTACTTTGCCCTAGAGCTGAAAGGCACAACGTGCAGGCTTCTTTCCAAAGGGCGAGTTGGGCCCCACAGCATCTTGCTTCCCAGCTCTTTGGGAAGCTAAGAAACAACTCGCTCTGCACAGTGCTCTTACAGCCTACCGGGAACATCTCTTCCAAAGGCCTGTGAAACGCAGTTTCTTTGCAGGCCTGATCTGGCTGAAGTAGGACTTCTGCTCTGGGTGTGCTACTTTGCCCTAGAGCTGAAAGGCACAACGTGCAGGCTTCTTTCCAAAGGGCGAGTTGGGCCCCACAGCATCTTGCTTCCAGCTCTTTGGGAAGCTAAGAAACAACTCGCTCTGCACAGTGCTCTTACAGCCTACTGGGAACATCTCTTCCAAAGGCCTGTGAAACGCAGTTTCTTTGCAGGCCTGATCTGGCTGAAGTAGGACTTCTGCTCTGGGTGTGCTACTTTGCCCTAGAGCTGAAAGGCACAACGTGCAGGCTTCTTTCCAAAGGGCGAGTTGGGCCCCACAGCATCTTGCTTCCAGCTCTTTGGGAAGCTAAGAAACAACTCGCTCTGCACAGTGCTCTTACAGCCTACCGGGAACATCTCTTCCAAAGGCCTGTGAAACGCAGTTTCTTTGCAGGCCTGATCTGGCTGAAGTAGGACTTCTGCTCTGGGTGTGCTACTTTGCCCTAGAGCTGAAAGGCACAACGTGCAGGCTTCTTTCCAAAGGGCGAGTTGGGCCCCACAGCATCTTGCTTCCAGCTCTTTGGGAAGCTAAGAAACAACTCGCTCTGCACAGTGCTCTTACAGCCTAGCGGGAACATCTCTTCCAAAGGCCTGTGAAACGCAGTTTCTTTGCAGGCCTGATCTGGCTGAAGTAGGACTTCTGCTCTGGGTGTGCTACTTTGCCCTAGAGCTGAAAGGCACAACGTGCAGGCTTCTTTCCAAAGGGCGAGTTGGGCCCCACAGCATCTTGCTTCCAGCTCTTTGGGAAGCTAAGAAACAACTCGCTCTGCACAGTGCTCTTACAGCCTACCGGGAACATCTCTTCCAAAGGCCTGTGAAACGCAGTTTCTTTGCAGGCCTGATCTGGCTGAAGTAGGACTTCTGCTCTGGGTGTGCTACTTTGCCCTAGAGCTGAAAGGCACAACGTGCAGGCTTCTTTCCAAAGGGCGAGTTGGGCCCCACAGCATCTTGCTTCCAGCTCTTTGGGAAGCTAAGAAACAACTCGCTCTGCACAGTGCTCTTACAGCCTACTGGGAACATCTCTTCCAAAGGCCTGTGAAACGCAGTTTCTTTGCAGGCCTGATCTGGCTGAAGTAGGACTTCTGCTCTGGGTGTGCTACTTTGCCCTAGAGCTGAAAGGCACAACGTGCAGGCTTCTTTCCAAAGGGCGAGTTGGGCCCCACAGCATCTTGCTTCCAGCTCTTTGGGAAGCTAAGAAACAACTCGCTCTGCACAGTGCTCTTACAGCCTACCGGGAACATCTCTTCCAAAGGCCTGTGAAACGCAGTTTCTTTGCAGGCCTGATCTGGCTGAAGTAGGACTTCTGCTCTGGGTGTGCTACTTTGCCCTAGAGCTGAAAGGCACAACGTGCAGGCTTCTTTCCAAAGGGCGAGTTGGGCCCCACAGCATCTTGCTTCCAGCTCTTTGGGAAGCTAAGAAACAACTCGCTCTGCACAGTGCTCTTACAGCCTACCGGGAACATCTCTTCCAAAGGCCTGTGAAACGCAGTTTCTTTGCAGGCCTGATCTGGCTGAAGTAGGACTTCTGCTCTGGGTGTGCTACTTTGCCCTAGAGCTGAAAGGCACAACGTGCAGGCTTCTTTCCAAAGGGCGAGTTGGGCCCCACAGCATCTTGCTTCCAGCTCTTTGGGAAGCTAAGAAACAACTCGCTCTGCACAGTGCTCTTACAGCCTACCGGGAACATCTCTTCCAAAGGCCTGTGAAACGCAGTTTCTTTGCAGGCCTGATCTGGCTGAAGTAGGACTTCTGCTCTGGGTGTGCTACTTTGCCCTAGAGCTGAAAGGCACAACGTGCAGGCTTCTTTCCAAAGGGCGAGTTGGGCCCCACAGCATCTTGCTTCCAGCTCTTTGGGAAGCTAAGAAACAACTCGCTCTGCACAGTGCTCTTACAGCCTACCGGGAACATCTCTTCCAAAGGCCTGTGAAACGCAGTTTCTTTGCAGGCCTGATCTGGCTGAAGTAGGACTTCTGCTCTGGGTGTGCTACTTTGCCCTAGAGCTGAAAGGCACAACGTGCAGGCTTCTTTCCAAAGGGCGAGTTGGGCCCCACAGCATCTTGCTTCCAGCTCTTTGGGAAGCTAAGAAACAACTCGCTCTGCACAGTGCTCTTACAGCCTACCGGGAACATCTCTTCCAAAGGCCTGTGAAACGCAGTTTCTTTGCAGGCCTGATCTGGCTGAAGTAGGACTTCTGCTCTGGGTGTGCTACTTTGCCCTAGAGCTGAAAGGCACAACGTGCAGGCTTCTTTCCAAAGGGCGAGTTGGGCCCCACAGCATCTTGCTTCCAGCTCTTTGGGAAGCTAAGAAACAACTCGCTCTGCACAGTGCTCTTACAGCCTACTGGGAACATCTCTTCCAAAGGCCTGTGAAACGCAGTTTCTTTGCAGGCCTGATCTGGCTGAAGTAGGACTTCTGCTCTGGGTGTGCTACTTTGCCCTAGAGCTGAAAGGCACAACGTGCAGGCTTCTTTCCAAAGGGCGAGTTGGGCCCCACAGCATCTTGCTTCCAGCTCTTTGGGAAGCTAAGAAACAACTCGCTCTGCACAGTGCTCTTACAGCCTACCGGGAACATCTCTTCCAAAGGCCTGTGAAACGCAGTTTCTTTGCAGGCCTGATCTGGCTGAAGTAGGACTTCTGCTCTGGGTGTGCTACTTTGCCCTAGAGCTGAAAGGCACAACGTGCAGGCTTCTTTCCAAAGGGCGAGTTGGGCCCCACAGCATCTTGCTTCCAGCTCTTTGGGAAGCTAAGAAACAACTCGCTCTGCACAGTGCTCTTACAGCCTACCGGGAACATCTCTTCCAAAGGCCTGTGAAACGCAGTTTCTTTGCAGGCCTGATCTGGCTGAAGTAGGACTTCTGCTCTGGGTGTGCTACTTTGCCCTAGAGCTGAAAGGCACAACGTGCAGGCTTCTTTCCAAAGGGCGAGTTGGGCCCCACAGCATCTTGCTTCCAGCTCTTTGGGAAGCTAAGAAACAACTCGCTCTGCACAGTGCTCTTACAGCCTACCGGGAACATCTCTTCCAAAGGCCTGTGAAACGCAGTTTCTTTGCAGGCCTGATCTGGCTGAAGTAGGACTTCTGCTCTGGGTGTGCTACTTTGCCCTAGAGCTGAAAGGCACAACGTGCAGGCTTCTTTCCAAAGGGCGAGTTGGGCCCCACAGCATCTTGCTTCCAGCTCTTTGGGAAGCTAAGAAACAACTCGCTCTGCACAGTGCTCTTACAGCCTACCGGGAACATCTCTTCCAAAGGCCTGTGAAACGCAGTTTCTTTGCAGGCCTGATCTGGCTGAAGTAGGACTTCTGCTCTGGGTGTGCTACTTTGCCCTAGAGCTGAAAGGCACAACGTGCAGGCTTCTTTCCAAAGGGCGAGTTGGGCCCCACAGCATCTTGCTTCCAGCTCTTTGGGAAGCTAAGAAACAACTCGCTCTGCACAGTGCTCTTACAGCCTACCGGGAACATCTCTTCCAAAGGCCTGTGAAACGCAGTTTCTTTGCAGGCCTGATCTGGCTGAAGTAGGACTTCTGCTCTGGGTGTGCTACTTTGCCCTAGAGCTGAAAGGCACAACGTGCAGGCTTCTTTCCAAAGGGCGAGTTGGGCCCCACAGCATCTTGCTTCCAGCTCTTTGGGAAGCTAAGAAACAACTCGCTCTGCACAGTGCTCTTACAGCCTACCGGGAACATCTCTTCCAAAGGCCTGTGAAACGCAGTTTCTTTGCAGGCCTGATCTGGCTGAAGTAGGACTTCTGCTCTGGGTGTGCTACTTTGCCCTAGAGCTGAAAGGCACAACGTGCAGGCTTCTTTCCAAAGGGCGAGTTGGGCCCCACAGCATCTTGCTTCCAGCTCTTTGGGAAGCTAAGAAACAACTCGCTCTGCACAGTGCTCTTACAGCCTAGTGGGAACATCTCTTCCAAAGGCCTGTGAAACGCAGTTTCTTTGCAGGCCTGATCTGGCTGAAGTAGGACTTCTGCTCTGGGTGTGCTACTTTGCCCTAGAGCTGAAAGGCACAACGTGCAGGCTTCTTTCCAAAGGGCGAGTTGGGCCCCACAGCATCTTGCTTCCAGCTCTTTGGGAAGCTAAGAAACAACTCGCTCTGCACAGTGCTCTTACAGCCTACCGGGAACATCTCTTCCAAAGGCCTGTGAAACGCAGTTTCTTTGCAGGCCTGATCTGGCTGAAGTAGGACTTCTGCTCTGGGTGTGCTACTTTGCCCTAGAGCTGAAAGGCACAACGTGCAGGCTTCTTTCCAAAGGGCGAGTTGGGCCCCACAGCATCTTGCTTCCAGCTCTTTGGGAAGCTAAGAAACAACTCGCTCTGCACAGTGCTCTTACAGCCTACCGGGAACATCTCTTCCAAAGGCCTGTGAAACGCAGTTTCTTTGCAGGCCTGATCTGGCTGAAGTAGGACTTCTGCTCTGGGTGTGCTACTTTGCCCTAGAGCTGAAAGGCACAACGTGCAGGCTTCTTTCCAAAGGGCGAGTTGGGCCCCACAGCATCTTGCTTCCAGCTCTTTGGGAAGCTAAGAAACAACTCGCTCTGCACAGTGCTCTTACAGCCTACCGGGAACATCTCTTCCAAAGGCCTGTGAAACGCAGTTTCTTTGCAGGCCTGATCTGGCTGAAGTAGGACTTCTGCTCTGGGTGTGCTACTTTGCCCTAGAGCTGAAAGGCACAACGTGCAGGCTTCTTTCCAAAGGGCGAGTTGGGCCCCACAGCATCTTGCTTCCAGCTCTTTGGGAAGCTAAGAAACAACTCGCTCTGCACAGTGCTCTTACAGCCTACCGGGAACATCTCTTCCAAAGGCCTGTGAAACGCAGTTTCTTTGCAGGCCTGATCTGGCTGAAGTAGGACTTCTGCTCTGGGTGTGCTACTTTGCCCTAGAGCTGAAAGGCACAACGTGCAGGCTTCTTTCCAAAGGGCGAGTTGGGCCCCACAGCATCTTGCTTCCAGCTCTTTGGGAAGCTAAGAAACAACTCGCTCTGCACAGTGCTCTTACAGCCTACCGGGAACATCTCTTCCAAAGGCCTGTGAAACGCAGTTTCTTTGCAGGCCTGATCTGGCTGAAGTAGGACTTCTGCTCTGGGTGTGCTACTTTGCCCTAGAGCTGAAAGGCACAACGTGCAGGCTTCTTTCCAAAGGGCGAGTTGGGCCCCACAGCATCTTGCTTCCAGCTCTTTGGGAAGCTAAGAAACAACTCGCTCTGCACAGTGCTCTTACAGCCTACCGGGAACATCTCTTCCAAAGGCCTGTGAAACGCAGTTTCTTTGCAGGCCTGATCTGGCTGAAGTAGGACTTCTGCTCTGGGTGTGCTACTTTGCCCTAGAGCTGAAAGGCACAACGTGCAGGCTTCTTTCCAAAGGGCGAGTTGGGCCCCACAGCATCTTGCTTCCAGCTCTTTGGGAAGCTAAGAAACAACTCGCTCTGCACAGTGCTCTTACAGCCTACCGGGAACATCTCTTCCAAAGGCCTGTGAAACGCAGTTTCTTTGCAGGCCTGATCTGGCTGAAGTAGGACTTCTGCTCTGGGTGTGCTACTTTGCCCTAGAGCTGAAAGGCACAACGTGCAGGCTTCTTTCCAAAGGGCGAGTTGGGCCCCACAGCATCTTGCTTCCAGCTCTTTGGGAAGCTAAGAAACAACTCGCTCTGCACAGTGCTCTTACAGCCTACCGGGAACATCTCTTCCAAAGGCCTGTGAAACGCAGTTTCTTTGCAGGCCTGATCTGGCTGAAGTAGGACTTCTGCTCTGGGTGTGCTACTTTGCCCTAGAGCTGAAAGGCACAACGTGCAGGCTTCTTTCCAAAGGGCGAGTTGGGCCCCACAGCATCTTGCTTCCAGCTCTTTGGGAAGCTAAGAAACAACTCGCTCTGCACAGTGCTCTTACAGCCTACTGGGAACATCTCTTCCAAAGGCCTGTGAAACGCAGTTTCTTTGCAGGCCTGATCTGGCTGAAGTAGGACTTCTGCTCTGGGTGTGCTACTTTGCCCTAGAGCTGAAAGGCACAACGTGCAGGCTTCTTTCCAAAGGGCGAGTTGGGCCCCACAGCATCTTGCTTCCAGCTCTTTGGGAAGCTAAGAAACAACTCGCTCTGCACAGTGCTCTTACAGCCTACCGGGAACATCTCTTCCAAAGGCCTGTGAAACGCAGTTTCTTTGCAGGCCTGATCTGGCTGAAGTAGGACTTCTGCTCTGGGTGTGCTACTTTGCCCTAGAGCTGAAAGGCACAACGTGCAGGCTTCTTTCCAAAGGGCGAGTTGGGCCCCACAGCATCTTGCTTCCAGCTCTTTGGGAAGCTAAGAAACAACTCGCTCTGCACAGTGCTCTTACAGCCTACCGGGAACATCTCTTCCAAAGGCCTGTGAAACGCAGTTTCTTTGCAGGCCTGATCTGGCTGAAGTAGGACTTCTGCTCTGGGTGTGCTACTTTGCCCTAGAGCTGAAAGGCACAACGTGCAGGCTTCTTTCCAAAGGGCGAGTTGGGCCCCACAGCATCTTGC
>NW_027228340.1:22005-40788 GCF_037783145.1 Equus przewalskii
TTTCCAAGGCGCGAGTTGGGCCTCACAGCATCTTGCTTCCAGCTCTTTGGGAAGCTAAGAAACAACTCGCTCTGCACAGTGCTCTTACAGCCTACCGGGAACTTCTTTCCAAAGGCCTGTGAAACGCAGTTTTTTTGCAGGCCTGATCTGGCTGAAGTAGGACTTCTGCTCTGGGTGTGCTACTTTGACCTAGAGCTGAAAGGCACAACGTGCAGGCTTCTTTCCAAAGGGCGAGTTGGGCCCCACAGCATCTTGCTTCCAGCTCTTTGGGAAGCTAAGAAACAAGTCGCTCTGCACAGTGCTCTTACAGCCTACCGGGAACATCTCTTCCAAAGGCCTGTGAAACGCAGTTTCTTTGCAGGCCTGATCTGGCTGAAGTAGGACTTCTGCTCTGGGTGTGCTACTTTGCCTTAGAGCTGAAAGGCACAACGTGCAGGCTTCTTTCCAAAGGGCGAGTTGGGCCCCACAGCATCTTGCTTCCAGCTCTTTGGGAAGCTAAGAAACAACTCGCTCTGCACAGTGCTCTTACAGCCTACCGGGAACATCTCTTCCAAAGGCCTGTGAAACGCAGTTTCTTTGCAGGCCTGATCTGGCTGAAGTAGGACTTCTGCTCTGGGTGTGCTACTTTGCCCTAGAGCTGAAAGGCACAACGTGCAGGCTTCTTTCCAAAGGGCGAGTTGGGCCCCACAGCATCTTGCTTCCAGCTCTTTGGGAAGCTAAGAAACAACTCGCTCTGCACAGTGCTCTTACAGCCTAAGGGGAACATCTCTTCCAAAGGCCTGTGAAACGCAGTTTCTTTGCAGGCCTGATCTGGCTGAAGTAGGACTTCTGCTCTGGGTGTGCTACTTTGCCCTAGAGCTGAAAGGCACAACGTGCAGGCTTCTTTCCAAAGGGCGAGTTGGGCCCCACAGCATCTTGCTTCCAGCTCTTTGGGAAGCTAAGAAACAACTCGCTCTGCACAGTGCTCTTACAGCCTACCGGGAACATCTCTTCCAAAGGCCTGTGAAACGCAGTTTCTTTGCAGGCCTGATCTGGCTGAAGTAGGACTTCTGCTCTGGGTGTGCTACTTTGCCCTAGAGCTGAAAGGCACAACGTGCAGGCTTCTTTCCAAAGGGCGAGTTGGGCCCCACAGCATCTTGCTTCCAGCTCTTTGGGAAGCTAAGAAACAACTCGCTCTGCACAGTGCTCTTACAGCCTACCGGGAACATCTCTTCCAAAGGCCTGTGAAACGCAGTTTCTTTGCAGGCCTGATCTGGCTGAAGTAGGACTTCTGCTCTGGGTGTGCTACTTTGCCCTAGAGCTGAAAGGCACAACGTGCAGGCTTCTTTCCAAGGGGCGAGTTGGGCCCCACAGCATCTTGCTTCCAGCTCTTTGGGAAGCTAAGAAACAACTCGCTCTGCACAGTGCTCTTACAGCCTACCGGGAACATCTTTCCAAAGGCCTGTGAAACGCAGTTTCTTTGCAGGCCTGATCTGGCTGAAGTAGGACTTCTGCTCTGGGTGTGCTACTTTGCCCTAGAGCTGAAAGGCACAACGTGCAGGCTTCTTTCCAAAGGGCGAGTTGGGCCCCACAGCATCTTGCTTCCAGCTCTTTGGGAAGCTAAGAAACAACTCGCTCTGCACAGTGCTCTTACAGCCTAGTTGGAACATCTCTTCCAAAGGCCTGTGAAACGCAGTTTCTTTGCAGGCCTGATCTGGCTGAAGTAGGACTTCTGCTCTGGGTGTGCTACTTTGCCCTAGAGCTGAAAGGCACAACGTGCAGGCTTCTTTCCAAAGGGCGAGTTGGGCCCCACAGCATCTTGCTTCCAGCTCTTTGGGAAGCTAAGAAACAACTCGCTCTGCACAGTGCTCTTACAGCCTACCGGGAACATCTCTTCCAAAGGCCTGTGAAACGCAGTTTCTTTGCAGGCCTGATCTGGCTGAAGTAGGACTTCTGCTCTGGGTGTGCTACTTTGCCCTAGAGCTGAAAGGCACAACGTGCAGGCTTCTTTCCAAAGGGCGAGTTGGGCCCCACAGCATCTTGCTTCCAGCTCTTTGGGAAGCTAAGAAACAACTCGCTCTGCACAGTGCTCTTACAGCCTACCGGGAACATCTCTTCCAAAGGCCTGTGAAACGCAGTTTCTTTGCAGGCCTGATCTGGCTGAAGTAGGACTTCTGCTCTGGGTGTGCTACTTTGCCCTAGAGCTGAAAGGCACAACGTGCAGGCTTCTTTCCAAAGGGCGAGTTGGGCCCCACAGCATCTTGCTTCCAGCTCTTTGGGAAGCTAAAAAACAACTCGCTCTGCACAGTGCTCTTACAGCCTAGTTGGAACATCTCTTCCAAAGGCCTGTGAAACGCAGTTTCTTTGCAGGCCTGATCTGGCTGAAGTAGGACTTCTGCTCTGGGTGTGCTACTTTGCCCTAGAGCTGAAAGGCACAACGTGCAGGCTTCTTTCCAAAGGGCGAGTTGGGCCCCACAGCATCTTGCTTCCAGCTCTTTGGGAAGCTAAGAAACCACTCGCTCTGCACAGTGCTCTTACAGCCTAGTGGGAACATCTCTTCCAAAGGCCTGTGAAACGCAGTTTCTTTGCAGGCCTGATCTGGCTGAAGTAGGACTTCTGCTCTGGGTGTGCTACTTTGCCCTAGAGCTGAAAGGCACAACGTGCAGGCTTCTTTCCAAGGGGCGAGTTGGGCCCCACAGCATCTTGCTTCCAGCTCTTTGGGAAGCTAAGAAACAACTCGCTCTGCACAGTGCTCTTACAGCCTACCGGGAACATCTCTTCCAAAGGCCTGTGAAACGCAGTTTCTTTGCAGGCCTGATCTGGCTGAAGTAGGACTTCTGCTCTGGGTGTGCTACTTTGCCCTAGAGCTGAAAGGCACAACGTGCAGGCTTCTTTCCAAAGGGCGAGTTGGGCCCCACAGCATCTTGCTTCCAGCTCTTGGGGAAGCTAAGAAACAACTCGCTCTGCACAGTGCTCTTACAGCCTAGTTGGAACATCTCTTCCAAAGGCCTGTGAAACGCAGTTTCTTTGCAGGCCTGATCTGGCTGAAGTAGGACTTCTGCTCTGGGTGTGCTACTTTGCCCTAGAGCTGAAAGGCACAACGTGCAGGCTTCTTTCCAAAGGGCGAGTTGGGCCCCACAGCATCTTGCTTCCAGCTCTTTGGGAAGCTAAGAAACAACTCGCTCTGCACAGTGCTCTTACAGCCTACCGGGAACATCTCTTCCAAAGGCCTGTGAAACGCAGTTTCTTTGCAGGCCTGATCTGGCTGAAGTAGGACTTCTGCTCTGGGTGTGCTACTTTGCCCTAGAGCTGAAAGGCACAACGTGCAGGCTTCTTTCCAAAGGGCGAGTTGGGCCCCACAGCATCTTGCTTCCAGCTCTTTGGGAAGCTAAGAAACAAGTCGCTCTGCACAGTGCTCTTACAGCCTACCGGGAACATCTCTTCCAAAGGCCTGTGAAACGCAGTTTCTTTGCAGGCCTGATCTGGCTGAAGTAGGACTTCTGCTCTGGGTGTGCTACTTTGCCCTAGAGCTGAAAGGCACAACGTGCAGGCTTCTTTCCAAAGGGCGAGTTGGGCCCCACAGCATCTTGCTTCCAGCTCTTTGGGAAGCTAAGAAACAACTCGCTCTGCACAGTGCTCTTACAGCCTACCGGGAACATCTCTTCCAAAGGCCTGTGAAACGCAGTTTCTTTGCAGGCCTGATCTGGCTGAAGTAGGACTTCTGCTCTGGGTGTGCTACTTTGCCCTAGAGCTGAAAGGCACAACGTGCAGGCTTCTTTCCAAGGGGCGAGTTGGGCCCCACAGCATCTTGCTTCCAGCTCTTTGGGAAGCTAAGAAACAACTCGCTCTGCACAGTGCTCTTACAGCCTACCGGGAACATCTCTTCCAAAGGCCTGTGAAACGCAGTTTCTTTGCAGGCCTGATCTGGCTGAAGTAGGACTTCTGCTCTGGGTGTGCTACTTTGCCCTAGAGCTGAAAGGCACAACGTGCAGGCTTCTTTCCAAGGGGCGAGTTGGGCCCCACAGCATCTTGCTTCCAGCTCTTTGGGAAGCTAAGAAACAACTCGCTCTGCACAGTGCTCTTACAGCCTACCGGGAACATCTCTTCCAAAGGCCTGTGAAACGCAGTTTCTTTGCAGGCCTGATCTGGCTGAAGTAGGACTTCTGCTCTGGGTGTGCTACTTTGCCCTAGAGCTGAAAGGCACAACGTGCAGGCTTCTTTCCAAAGGGCGAGTTGGGCCCCACAGCATCTTGCTTCCAGCTCTTTGGGAAGCTAAGAAACAACTCGCTCTGCACAGTGCTCTTACAGCCTACCGGGAACATCTCTTCCAAAGGCCTGTGAAACGCAGTTTCTTTGCAGGCCTGATCTGGCTGAAGTAGGACTTCTGCTCTGGGTGTGCTACTTTGCCCTAGAGCTGAAAGGCACAACGTGCAGGCTTCTTTCCAAAGGGCGAGTTGGGCCCCACAGCATCTTGCTTCCAGCTCTTTGGGAAGCTAAGAAACAACTCGCTCTGCACAGTGCTCTTACAGCCTAGTGGGAACATCTCTTCCAAAGGCCTGTGAAACGCAGTTTCTTTGCAGGCCTGATCTGGCTGAAGTAGGACTTCTGCTCTGGGTGTGCTACTTTGCCCTAGAGCTGAAAGGCACAACGTGCAGGCTTCTTTCCAAAGGGCGAGTTGGGCCCCACAGCATCTTGCTTCCAGCTCTTTGGGAAGCTAAGAAACAACTCGCTCTGCACAGTGCTCTTACAGCCTACCGGGAACATCTCTTCCAAAGGCCTGTGAAACGCAGTTTCTTTGCAGGCCTGATCTGGCTGAAGTAGGACTTCTGCTCTGGGTGTGCTACTTTGCCCTAGAGCTGAAAGGCACAACGTGCAGGCTTCTTTCCAAAGGGCGAGTTGGGCCCCACAGCATCTTGCTTCCAGCTCTTTGGGAAGCTAAGAAACAACTCGCTCTGCACAGTGCTCTTACAGCCTAGTTGGAACATCTCTTCCAAAGGCCTGTGAAACGCAGTTTCTTTGCAGGCCTGATCTGGCTGAAGTAGGACTTCTGCTCTGGGTGTGCTACTTTGCCCTAGAGCTGAAAGGCACAACGTGCAGGCTTCTTTCCAAAGGGCGAGTTGGGCCCCACAGCATCTTGCTTCCAGCTCTTTGGGAAGCTAAGAAACAACTCGCTCTGCACAGTGCTCTTACAGCCTACCGGGAACATCTCTTCCAAAGGCCTGTGAAACGCAGTTTCTTTGCAGGCCTGATCTGGCTGAAGTAGGACTTCTGCTCTGGGTGTGCTACTTTGCCCTAGAGCTGAAAGGCACAACGTGCAGGCTTCTTTCCAAAGGGCGAGTTGGGCCCCACAGCATCTTGCTTCCAGCTCTTTGGGAAGCTAAGAAACAACTCGCTCTGCACAGTGCTCTTACAGCCTAGTGGGAACATCTCTTCCAAAGGCCTGTGAAACGCAGTTTCTTTGCAGGCCTGATCTGGCTGAAGTAGGACTTCTGCTCTGGGTGTGCTACTTTGCCCTAGAGCTGAAAGGCACAACGTGCAGGCTTCTTTCCAAAGGGCGAGTTGGGCCCCACAGCATCTTGCTTCCAGCTCTTTGGGAAGCTAAGAAACAACTCGCTCTGCACAGTGCTCTTACAGCCTACCGGGAACATCTCTTCCAAAGGCCTGTGAAACGCAGTTTCTTTGCAGGCCTGATCTGGCTGAAGTAGGACTTCTGCTCTGGGTGTGCTACTTTGCCCTAGAGCTGAAAGGCACAACGTGCAGGCTTCTTTCCAAAGGGCGAGTTGGGCCCCACAGCATCTTGCTTCCAGCTCTTTGGGAAGCTAAGAAACAACTCGCTCTGCACAGTGCTCTTACAGCCTACCGGGAACATCTCTTCCAAAGGCCTGTGAAACGCAGTTTCTTTGCAGGCCTGATCTGGCTGAAGTAGGACTTCTGCTCTGGGTGTGCTACTTTGCCCTAGAGCTGAAAGGCACAACGTGCAGGCTTCTTTCCAAAGGGCGAGTTGGGCCCCACAGCATCTTGCTTCCAGCTCTTTGGGAAGCTAAGAAACAACTCGCTCTGCACAGTGCTCTTACAGCCTACCGGGAACATCTCTTCCAAAGGCCTGTGAAACGCAGTTTCTTTGCAGGCCTGATCTGGCTGAAGTAGGACTTCTGCTCTGGGTGTGCTACTTTGCCCTAGAGCTGAAAGGCACAACGTGCAGGCTTCTTTCCAAAGGGCGAGTTGGGCCCCACAGCATCTTGCTTCCAGCTCTTTGGGAAGCTAAGAAACAACTCGCTCTGCACAGTGCTCTTACAGCCTACCGGGAACATCTCTTCCAAAGGCCTGTGAAACGCAGTTTCTTTGCAGGCCTGATCTGGCTGAAGTAGGACTTCTGCTCTGGGTGTGCTACTTTGCCCTAGAGCTGAAAGGCACAACGTGCAGGCTTCTTTCCAAAGGGCGAGTTGGGCCCCACAGCATCTTGCTTCCAGCTCTTTGGGAAGCTAAGAAACAACTCGCTCTGCACAGTGCTCTTACAGCCTACCGGGAACATCTCTTCCAAAGGCCTGTGAAACGCAGTTTCTTTGCAGGCCTGATCTGGCTGAAGTAGGACTTCTGCTCTGGGTGTGCTACTTTGCCCTAGAGCTGAAAGGCACAACGTGCAGGCTTCTTTCCAAAGGGCGAGTTGGGCCCCACAGCATCTTGCTTCCAGCTCTTTGGGAAGCTAAGAAACAACTCGCTCTGCACAGTGCTCTTACAGCCTACCGGGAACATCTCTTCCAAAGGCCTGTGAAACGCAGTTTCTTTGCAGGCCTGATCTGGCTGAAGTAGGACTTCTGCTCTGGGTGTGCTACTTTGCCCTAGAGCTGAAAGGCACAACGTGCAGGCTTCTTTCCAAAGGGCGAGTTGGGCCCCACAGCATCTTGCTTCCAGCTCTTTGGGAAGCTAAGAAACAACTCGCTCTGCACAGTGCTCTTACAGCCTACCGGGAACATCTCTTCCAAAGGCCTGTGAAACGCAGTTTCTTTGCAGGCCTGATCTGGCTGAAGTAGGACTTCTGCTCTGGGTGTGCTACTTTGCCCTAGAGCTGAAAGGCACAACGTGCAGGCTTCTTTCCAAAGGGCGAGTTGGGCCCCACAGCATCTTGCTTCCAGCTCTTTGGGAAGCTAAGAAACAACTCGCTCTGCACAGTGCTCTTACAGCCTACCGGGAACATCTCTTCCAAAGGCCTGTGAAACGCAGTTTCTTTGCAGGCCTGATCTGGCTGAAGTAGGACTTCTGCTCTGGGTGTGCTACTTTGCCCTAGAGCTGAAAGGCACAACGTGCAGGCTTCTTTCCAAAGGGCGAGTTGGGCCCCACAGCATCTTGCTTCCAGCTCTTTGGGAAGCTAAGAAACAACTCGCTCTGCACAGTGCTCTTACAGCCTAGTGGGAACATCTCTTCCAAAGGCCTGTGAAACGCAGTTTCTTTGCAGGCCTGATCTGGCTGAAGTAGGACTTCTGCTCTGGGTGTGCTACTTTGCCCTAGAGCTGAAAGGCACAACGTGCAGGCTTCTTTCCAAAGGGCGAGTTGGGCCCCACAGCATCTTGCTTCCAGCTCTTTGGGAAGCTAAGAAACAACTCGCTCTGCACAGTGCTCTTACAGCCTAGTGGGAACATCTCTTCCAAAGGCCTGTGAAACGCAGTTTCTTTGCAGGCCTGATCTGGCTGAAGTAGGACTTCTGCTCTGGGTGTGCTACTTTGCCCTAGAGCTGAAAGGCACAACGTGCAGGCTTCTTTCCAAAGGGCGAGTTGGGCCCCACAGCATCTTGCTTCCAGCTCTTTGGGAAGCTAAGAAACAACTCGCTCTGCACAGTGCTCTTACAGCCTAGTGGGAACATCTCTTCCAAAGGCCTGTGAAACGCAGTTTCTTTGCAGGCCTGATCTGGCTGAAGTAGGACTTCTGCTCTGGGTGTGCTACTTTGCCCTAGAGCTGAAAGGCACAACGTGCAGGCTTCTTTCCAAAGGGCGAGTTGGGCCCCACAGCATCTTGCTTCCAGCTCTTTGGGAAGCTAAGAAACAACTCGCTCTGCACAGTGCTCTTACAGCCTAGTTGGAACATCTCTTCCAAAGGCCTGTGAAACGCAGTTTCTTTGCAGGCCTGATCTGGCTGAAGTAGGACTTCTGCTCTGGGTGTGCTACTTTGCCCTAGAGCTGAAAGGCACAACGTGCAGGCTTCTTTCCAAAGGGCGAGTTGGGCCCCACAGCATCTTGCTTCCAGCTCTTTGGGAAGCTAAGAAACAACTCGCTCTGCACAGTGCTCTTACAGCCTACCGGGAACATCTCTTCCAAAGGCCTGTGAAACGCAGTTTCTTTGCAGGCCTGATCTGGCTGAAGTAGGACTTCTGCTCTGGGTGTGCTACTTTGCCCTAGAGCTGAAAGGCACAACGTGCAGGCTTCTTTCCAAAGGGCGAGTTGGGCCCCACAGCATCTTGCTTCCAGCTCTTTGGGAAGCTAAGAAACAACTCGCTCTGCACAGTGCTCTTACAGCCTACCGGGAACATCTCTTCCAAAGGCCTGTGAAACGCAGTTTCTTTGCAGGCCTGATCTGGCTGAAGTAGGACTTCTGCTCTGGGTGTGCTACTTTGCCCTAGAGCTGAAAGGCACAACGTGCAGGCTTCTTTCCAAAGGGCGAGTTGGGCCCCACAGCATCTTGCTTCCAGCTCTTTGGGAAGCTAAGAAACAACTCGCTCTGCACAGTGCTCTTACAGCCTAGTGGGAACATCTCTTCCAAAGGCCTGTGAAACGCAGTTTCTTTGCAGGCCTGATCTGGCTGAAGTAGGACTTCTGCTCTGGGTGTGCTACTTTGCCCTAGAGCTGAAAGGCACAACGTGCAGGCTTCTTTCCAAAGGGCGAGTTGGGCCCCACAGCATCTTGCTTCCAGCTCTTTGGGAAGCTAAGAAACAACTCGCTCTGCACAGTGCTCTTACAGCCTACCGGGAACATCTCTTCCAAAGGCCTGTGAAACGCAGTTTCTTTGCAGGCCTGATCTGGCTGAAGTAGGACTTCTGCTCTGGGTGTGCTACTTTGCCCTAGAGCTGAAAGGCACAACGTGCAGGCTTCTTTCCAAAGGGCGAGTTGGGCCCCACAGCATCTTGCTTCCAGCTCTTTGGGAAGCTAAGAAACAACTCGCTCTGCACAGTGCTCTTACAGCCTAGTGGGAACATCTCTTCCAAAGGCCTGTGAAACGCAGTTTCTTTGCAGGCCTGATCTGGCTGAAGTAGGACTTCTGCTCTGGGTGTGCTACTTTGCCCTAGAGCTGAAAGGCACAACGTGCAGGCTTCTTTCCAAAGGGCGAGTTGGGCCCCACAGCATCTTGCTTCCAGCTCTTTGGGAAGCTAAGAAACAACTCGCTCTGCACAGTGCTCTTACAGCCTAGTGGGAACATCTCTTCCAAAGGCCTGTGAAACGCAGTTTCTTTGCAGGCCTGATCTGGCTGAAGTAGGACTTCTGCTCTGGGTGTGCTACTTTGCCCTAGAGCTGAAAGGCACAACGTGCAGGCTTCTTTCCAAAGGGCGAGTTGGGCCCCACAGCATCTTGCTTCCAGCTCTTTGGGAAGCTAAGAAACAACTCGCTCTGCACAGTGCTCTTACAGCCTACCGGGAACATCTCTTCCAAAGGCCTGTGAAACGCAGTTTCTTTGCAGGCCTGATCTGGCTGAAGTAGGACTTCTGCTCTGGGTGTGCTACTTTGCCCTAGAGCTGAAAGGCACAACGTGCAGGCTTCTTTCCAAAGGGCGAGTTGGGCCCCACAGCATCTTGCTTCCAGCTCTTTGGGAAGCTAAGAAACAACTCGCTCTGCACAGTGCTCTTACAGCCTACCGGGAACATCTCTTCCAAAGGCCTGTGAAACGCAGTTTCTTTGCAGGCCTGATCTGGCTGAAGTAGGACTTCTGCTCTGGGTGTGCTACTTTGCCCTAGAGCTGAAAGGCACAACGTGCAGGCTTCTTTCCAAAGGGCGAGTTGGGCCCCACAGCATCTTGCTTCCAGCTCTTTGGGAAGCTAAGAAACAACTCGCTCTGCACAGTGCTCTTACAGCCTACCGGGAACATCTCTTCCAAAGGCCTGTGAAACGCAGTTTCTTTGCAGGCCTGATCTGGCTGAAGTAGGACTTCTGCTCTGGGTGTGCTACTTTGCCCTAGAGCTGAAAGGCACAACGTGCAGGCTTCTTTCCAAAGGGCGAGTTGGGCCCCACAGCATCTTGCTTCCAGCTCTTTGGGAAGCTAAGAAACAACTCGCTCTGCACAGTGCTCTTACAGCCTACCGGGAACATCTCTTCCAAAGGCCTGTGAAACGCAGTTTCTTTGCAGGCCTGATCTGGCTGAAGTAGGACTTCTGCTCTGGGTGTGCTACTTTGCCCTAGAGCTGAAAGGCACAACGTGCAGGCTTCTTTCCAAAGGGCGAGTTGGGCCCCACAGCATCTTGCTTCCAGCTCTTTGGGAAGCTAAGAAACAACTCGCTCTGCACAGTGCTCTTACAGCCTACCGGGAACATCTCTTCCAAAGGCCTGTGAAACGCAGTTTCTTTGCAGGCCTGATCTGGCTGAAGTAGGACTTCTGCTCTGGGTGTGCTACTTTGCCCTAGAGCTGAAAGGCACAACGTGCAGGCTTCTTTCCAAAGGGCGAGTTGGGCCCCACAGCATCTTGCTTCCAGCTCTTTGGGAAGCTAAGAAACAACTCGCTCTGCACAGTGCTCTTACAGCCTACCGGGAACATCTCTTCCAAAGGCCTGTGAAACGCAGTTTCTTTGCAGGCCTGATCTGGCTGAAGTAGGACTTCTGCTCTGGGTGTGCTACTTTGCCCTAGAGCTGAAAGGCACAACGTGCAGGCTTCTTTCCAAAGGGCGAGTTGGGCCCCACAGCATCTTGCTTCCAGCTCTTTGGGAAGCTAAGAAACAACTCGCTCTGCACAGTGCTCTTACAGCCTACCGGGAACATCTCTTCCAAAGGCCTGTGAAACGCAGTTTCTTTGCAGGCCTGATCTGGCTGAAGTAGGACTTCTGCTCTGGGTGTGCTACTTTGCCCTAGAGCTGAAAGGCACAACGTGCAGGCTTCTTTCCAAAGGGCGAGTTGGGCCCCACAGCATCTTGCTTCCAGCTCTTTGGGAAGCTAAGAAACAACTCGCTCTGCACAGTGCTCTTACAGCCTACCGGGAACATCTCTTCCAAAGGCCTGTGAAACGCAGTTTCTTTGCAGGCCTGATCTGGCTGAAGTAGGACTTCTGCTCTGGGTGTGCTACTTTGCCCTAGAGCTGAAAGGCACAACGTGCAGGCTTCTTTCCAAAGGGCGAGTTGGGCCCCACAGCATCTTGCTTCCAGCTCTTTGGGAAGCTAAGAAACAACTCGCTCTGCACAGTGCTCTTACAGCCTAGCGGGAACATCTCTTCCAAAGGCCTGTGAAACGCAGTTTCTTTGCAGGCCTGATCTGGCTGAAGTAGGACTTCTGCTCTGGGTGTGCTACTTTGCCCTAGAGCTGAAAGGCACAACGTGCAGGCTTCTTTCCAAAGGGCGAGTTGGGCCCCACAGCATCTTGCTTCCAGCTCTTTGGGAAGCTAAGAAACAACTCGCTCTGCACAGTGCTCTTACAGCCTACCGGGAACATCTCTTCCAAAGGCCTGTGAAACGCAGTTTCTTTGCAGGCCTGATCTGGCTGAAGTAGGACTTCTGCTCTGGGTGTGCTACTTTGCCCTAGAGCTGAAAGGCACAACGTGCAGGCTTCTTTCCAAAGGGCGAGTTGGGCCCCACAGCATCTTGCTTCCAGCTCTTTGGGAAGCTAAGAAACAACTCGCTCTGCACAGTGCTCTTACAGCCTAGTGGGAACATCTCTTCCAAAGGCCTGTGAAACGCAGTTTCTTTGCAGGCCTGATCTGGCTGAAGTAGGACTTCTGCTCTGGGTGTGCTACTTTGCCCTAGAGCTGAAAGGCACAACGTGCAGGCTTCTTTCCAAAGGGCGAGTTGGGCCCCACAGCATCTTGCTTCCAGCTCTTTGGGAAGCTAAGAAACAACTCGCTCTGCACAGTGCTCTTACAGCCTAGTTGGAACATCTCTTCCAAAGGCCTGTGAAACGCAGTTTCTTTGCAGGCCTGATCTGGCTGAAGTAGGACTTCTGCTCTGGGTGTGCTACTTTGCCCTAGAGCTGAAAGGCACAACGTGCAGGCTTCTTTCCAAAGGGCGAGTTGGGCCCCACAGCATCTTGCTTCCAGCTCTTTGGGAAGCTAAGAAACAACTCGCTCTGCACAGTGCTCTTACAGCCTACCGGGAACATCTCTTCCAAAGGCCTGTGAAACGCAGTTTCTGTGCAGGCCTGATCTGGCTGAAGTAGGACTTCTGCTCTGGGTGTGCTACTTTGCCCTAGAGCTGAAAGGCACAACGTGCAGGCTTCTTTCCAAAGGGCGAGTTGGGCCCCACAGCATCTTGCTTCCAGCTCTTTGGGAAGCTAAGAAACAACTCGCTCTGCACAGTGCTCTTACAGCCTAACGGGAACATCTCTTCCAAAGACCTGTGAAACGCAGTTTCTTTGCAGGCCTGATCTGGCTGAAGTAGGACTTCTGCTCTGGGTGTGCTACTTTGCCCTAGAGCTGAAAGGCACAACGTGCAGGCTTCTTTCCAAAGGGCGAGTTGGGCCCCACAGCATCTTGCTTCCAGCTCTTTGGGAAGCTAAGAAACAACTCGCTCTGCACAGTGCTCTTACAGCCTACCGGGAACATCTCTTCCAAAGGCCTGTGAAACGCAGTTTCTTTGCAGGCCTGATCTGGCTGAAGTAGGACTTCTGCTCTGGGTGTGCTACTTTGCCCTAGAGCTGAAAGGCACAACGTGCAGGCTTCTTTCCAAAGGGCGAGTTGGGCCCCACAGCATCTTGCTTCCAGCTCTTTGGGAAGCTAAGAAACAACTCGCTCTGCACAGTGCTCTTACAGCCTACCGGGAACATCTCTTCCAAAGGCCTGTGAAACGCAGTTTCTTTGCAGGCCTGATCTGGCTGAAGTAGGACTTCTGCTCTGGGTGTGCTACTTTGCCCTAGAGCTGAAAGGCACAACGTGCAGGCTTCTTTCCAAAGGGCGAGTTGGGCCCCACAGCATCTTGCTTCCAGCTCTTTGGGAAGCTAAGAAACAACTCGCTCTGCACAGTGCTCTTACAGCCTACCGGGAACATCTCTTCCAAAGGCCTGTGAAACGCAGTTTCTTTGCAGGCCTGATCTGGCTGAAGTAGGACTTCTGCTCTGGGTGTGCTACTTTGCCCTAGAGCTGAAAGGCACAACGTGCAGGCTTCTTTCCAAAGGGCGAGTTGGGCCCCACAGCATCTTGCTTCCAGCTCTTTGGGAAGCTAAGAAACAACTCGCTCTGCACAGTGCTCTTACAGCCTACCGGGAACATCTCTTCCAAAGGCCTGTGAAACGCAGTTTCTTTGCAGGCCTGATCTGGCTGAAGTAGGACTTCTGCTCTGGGTGTGCTACTTTGCCCTAGAGCTGAAAGGCACAACGTGCAGGCTTCTTTCCAAAGGGCGAGTTGGGCCCCACAGCATCTTGCTTCCAGCTCTTTGGGAAGCTAAGAAACAACTCGCTCTGCACAGTGCTCTTACAGCCTACCGGGAACATCTCTTCCAAAGGCCTGTGAAACGCAGTTTCTTTGCAGGCCTGATCTGGCTGAAGTAGGACTTCTGCTCTGGGTGTGCTACTTTGCCCTAGAGCTGAAAGGCACAACGTGCAGGCTTCTTTCCAAAGGGCGAGTTGGGCCCCACAGCATCTTGCTTCCAGCTCTTTGGGAAGCTAAGAAACAACTCGCTCTGCACAGTGCTCTTACAGCCTAGTGGGAACATCTCTTCCAAAGGCCTGTGAAACGCAGTTTCTTTGCAGGCCTGATCTGGCTGAAGTAGGACTTCTGCTCTGGGTGTGCTACTTTGCCCTAGAGCTGAAAGGCACAACGTGCAGGCTTCTTTCCAAAGGGCGAGTTGGGCCCCACAGCATCTTGCTTCCAGCTCTTTGGGAAGCTAAGAAACAACTCGCTCTGCACAGTGCTCTTACAGCCTACCGGGAACATCTCTTCCAAAGGCCTGTGAAACGCAGTTTCTTTGCAGGCCTGATCTGGCTGAAGTAGGACTTCTGCTCTGGGTGTGCTACTTTGCCCTAGAGCTGAAAGGCACAACGTGCAGGCTTCTTTCCAAAGGGCGAGTTGGGCCCCACAGCATCTTGCTTCCAGCTCTTTGGGAAGCTAAGAAACAACTCGCTCTGCACAGTGCTCTTACAGCCTACCGGGAACATCTCTTCCAAAGGCCTGTGAAACGCAGTTTCTTTGCAGGCCTGATCTGGCTGAAGTAGGACTTCTGCTCTGGGTGTGCTACTTTGCCCTAGAGCTGAAAGGCACAACGTGCAGGCTTCTTTCCAAAGGGCGAGTTGGGCCCCACAGCATCTTGCTTCCAGCTCTTTGGGAAGCTAAGAAACAACTCGCTCTGCACAGTGCTCTTACAGCCTACCGGGAACATCTCTTCCAAAGGCCTGTGAAACGCAGTTTCTTTGCAGGCCTGATCTGGCTGAAGTAGGACTTCTGCTCTGGGTGTGCTACTTTGCCCTAGAGCTGAAAGGCACAACGTGCAGGCTTCTTTCCAAAGGGCGAGTTGGGCCCCACAGCATCTTGCTTCCAGCTCTTTGGGAAGCTAAGAAACAACTCGCTCTGCACAGTGCTCTTACAGCCTACCGGGAACATCTCTTCCAAAGGCCTGTGAAACGCAGTTTCTTTGCAGGCCTGATCTGGCTGAAGTAGGACTTCTGCTCTGGGTGTGCTACTTTGCCCTAGAGCTGAAAGGCACAACGTGCAGGCTTCTTTCCAAAGGGCGAGTTGGGCCCCACAGCATCTTGCTTCCAGCTCTTTGGGAAGCTAAGAAACAACTCGCTCTGCACAGTGCTCTTACAGCCTACCGGGAACATCTCTTCCAAAGGCCTGTGAAACGCAGTTTCTGTGCAGGCCTGATCTGGCTGAAGTAGGACTTCTGCTCTGGGTGTGCTACTTTGCCCTAGAGCTGAAAGGCACAACGTGCAGGCTTCTTTCCAAAGGGCGAGTTGGGCCCCACAGCATCTTGCTTCCAGCTCTTTGGGAAGCTAAGAAACAACTCGCTCTGCACAGTGCTCTTACAGCCTAACGGGAACATCTCTTCCAAAGGCCTGTGAAACGCAGTTTCTTTGCAGGCCTGATCTGGCTGAAGTAGGACTTCTGCTCTGGGTGTGCTACTTTGCCCTAGAGCTGAAAGGCACAACGTGCAGGCTTCTTTCCAAAGGGCGAGTTGGGCCCCACAGCATCTTGCTTCCAGCTCTTTGGGAAGCTAAGAAACAACTCGCTCTGCACAGTGCTCTTACAGCCTACCGGGAACATCTCTTCCAAAGGCCTGTGAAACGCAGTTTCTTTGCAGGCCTGATCTGGCTGAAGTAGGACTTCTGCTCTGGGTGTGCTACTTTGCCCTAGAGCTGAAAGGCACAACGTGCAGGCTTCTTTCCAAAGGGCGAGTTGGGCCCCACAGCATCTTGCTTCCAGCTCTTTGGGAAGCTAAGAAACAACTCGCTCTGCACAGTGCTCTTACAGCCTACCGGGAACATCTCTTCCAAAGGCCTGTGAAACGCAGTTTCTTTGCAGGCCTGATCTGGCTGAAGTAGGACTTCTGCTCTGGGTGTGCTACTTTGCCCTAGAGCTGAAAGGCACAACGTGCAGGCTTCTTTCCAAAGGGCGAGTTGGGCCCCACAGCATCTTGCTTCCAGCTCTTTGGGAAGCTAAGAAACAACTCGCTCTGCACAGTGCTCTTACAGCCTAGTGGGAACATCTCTTCCAAAGGCCTGTGAAACGCAGTTTCTTTGCAGGCCTGATCTGGCTGAAGTAGGACTTCTGCTCTGGGTGTGCTACTTTGCCCTAGAGCTGAAAGGCACAACGTGCAGGCTTCTTTCCAAAGGGCGAGTTGGGCCCCACAGCATCTTGCTTCCAGCTCTTTGGGAAGCTAAGAAACAACTCGCTCTGCACAGTGCTCTTACAGCCTACCGGGAACATCTCTTCCAAAGGCCTGTGAAACGCAGTTTCTTTGCAGGCCTGATCTGGCTGAAGTAGGACTTCTGCTCTGGGTGTGCTACTTTGCCCTAGAGCTGAAAGGCACAACGTGCAGGCTTCTTTCCAAAGGGCGAGTTGGGCCCCACAGCATCTTGCTTCCAGCTCTTTGGGAAGCTAAGAAACAACTCGCTCTGCACAGTGCTCTTACAGCCTACCGGGAACATCTCTTCCAAAGGCCTGTGAAACGCAGTTTCTTTGCAGGCCTGATCTGGCTGAAGTAGGACTTCTGCTCTGGGTGTGCTACTTTGCCCTAGAGCTGAAAGGCACAACGTGCAGGCTTCTTTCCAAAGGGCGAGTTGGGCCCCACAGCATCTTGCTTCCAGCTCTTTGGGAAGCTAAGAAACAACTCGCTCTGCACAGTGCTCTTACAGCCTACCGGGAACATCTCTTCCAAAGGCCTGTGAAACGCAGTTTCTTTGCAGGCCTGATCTGGCTGAAGTAGGACTTCTGCTCTGGGTGTGCTACTTTGCCCTAGAGCTGAAAGGCACAACGTGCAGGCTTCTTTCCAAAGGGCGAGTTGGGCCCCACAGCATCTTGCTTCCAGCTCTTTGGGAAGCTAAGAAACAACTCGCTCTGCACAGTGCTCTTACAGCCTACCGGGAACATCTCTTCCAAAGGCCTGTGAAACGCAGTTTCTTTGCAGGCCTGATCTGGCTGAAGTAGGACTTCTGCTCTGGGTGTGCTACTTTGCCCTAGAGCTGAAAGGCACAACGTGCAGGCTTCTTTCCAAAGGGCGAGTTGGGCCCCACAGCATCTTGCTTCCAGCTCTTTGGGAAGCTAAGAAACAACTCGCTCTGCACAGTGCTCTTACAGCCTACCGGGAACATCTCTTCCAAAGGCCTGTGAAACGCAGTTTCTTTGCAGGCCTGATCTGGCTGAAGTAGGACTTCTGCTCTGGGTGTGCTACTTTGCCCTAGAGCTGAAAGGCACAACGTGCAGGCTTCTTTCCAAAGGGCGAGTTGGGCCCCACAGCATCTTGCTTCCAGCTCTTTGGGAAGCTAAGAAACAACTCGCTCTGCACAGTGCTCTTACAGCCTACCGGGAACATCTCTTCCAAAGGCCTGTGAAACGCAGTTTCTTTGCAGGCCTGATCTGGCTGAAGTAGGACTTCTGCTCTGGGTGTGCTACTTTGCCCTAGAGCTGAAAGGCACAACGTGCAGGCTTCTTTCCAAAGGGGCGAGTTGGGCCCCACAGCATCTTGCTTCCAGCTCTTTGGGAAGCTAAGAAACAACTCGCTCTGCACAGTGCTCTTACAGCCTAGTGGGAACATCTCTTCCAAAGGCCTGTGAAACGCAGTTTCTTTGCAGGCCTGATCTGGCTGAAGTAGGACTTCTGCTCTGGGTGTGCTACTTTGCCCTAGAGCTGAAAGGCACAACGTGCAGGCTTCTTTCCAAAGGGCGAGTTGGGCCCCACAGCATCTTGCTTCCAGCTCTTTGGGAAGCTAAGAAACAACTCGCTCTGCACAGTGCTCTTACAGCCTACCGGGAACATCTCTTCCAAAGGCCTGTGAAACGCAGTTTCTTTGCAGGCCTGATCTGGCTGAAGTAGGACTTCTGCTCTGGGTGTGCTACTTTGCCCTAGAGCTGAAAGGCACAACGTGCAGGCTTCTTTCCAAAGGGCGAGTTGGGCCCCACAGCATCTTGCTTCCAGCTCTTTGGGAAGCTAAGAAACAACTCGCTCTGCACAGTGCTCTTACAGCCTACCGGGAACATCTCTTCCAAAGGCCTGTGAAACGCAGTTTCTTTGCAGGCCTGATCTGGCTGAAGTAGGACTTCTGCTCTGGGTGTGCTACTTTGCCCTAGAGCTGAAAGGCACAACGTGCAGGCTTCTTTCCAAAGGGCGAGTTGGGCCCCACAGCATCTTGCTTCCAGCTCTTTGGGAAGCTAAGAAACAACTCGCTCTGCACAGTGCTCTTACAGCCTAGCGGGAACATCTCTTCCAAAGGCCTGTGAAACGCAGTTTCTTTGCAGGCCTGATCTGGCTGAAGTAGGACTTCTGCTCTGGGTGTGCTACTTTGCCCTAGAGCTGAAAGGCACAACGTGCAGGCTTCTTTCCAAAGGGCGAGTTGGGCCCCACAGCATCTTGCTTCCAGCTCTTTGGGAAGCTAAGAAACAACTCGCTCTGCACAGTGCTCTTACAGCCTACCGGGAACATCTCTTCCAAAGGCCTGTGAAACGCAGTTTCTTTGCAGGCCTGATCTGGCTGAAGTAGGACTTCTGCTCTGGGTGTGCTACTTTGCCCTAGAGCTGAAAGGCACAACGTGCAGGCTTCTTTCCAAAGGGCGAGTTGGGCCCCACAGCATCTTGCTTCCAGCTCTTTGGGAAGCTAAGAAACAACTCGCTCTGCACAGTGCTCTTACAGCCTACCGGGAACATCTCTTCCAAAGGCCTGTGAAACGCAGTTTCTTTGCAGGCCTGATCTGGCTGAAGTAGGACTTCTGCTCTGGGTGTGCTACTTTGCCCTAGAGCTGAAAGGCACAACGTGCAGGCTTCTTTCCAAAGGGCGAGTTGGGCCCCACAGCATCTTGCTTCCAGCTCTTTGGGAAGCTAAGAAACAACTCGCTCTGCACAGTGCTCTTACAGCCTACCGGGAACATCTCTTCCAAAGGCCTGTGAAACGCAGTTTCTTTGCAGGCCTGATCTGGCTGAAGTAGGACTTCTGCTCTGGGTGTGCTACTTTGCCCTAGAGCTGAAAGGCACAACGTGCAGGCTT
>NW_027228340.1:40888-82472 GCF_037783145.1 Equus przewalskii
CTTTGCAGGCCTGATCTGGCTGAAGTAGGACTTCTGCTCTGGGTGTGCTACTTTGCCCTAGAGCTGAAAGGCACAACGTGCAGGCTTCTTTCCAAAGGGCGAGTTGGGCCCCACAGCATCTTGCTTCCAGCTCTTTGGGAAGCTAAGAAACAACTCGCTCTGCACAGTGCTCTTACAGCCTAGTGGGAACATCTCTTCCAAAGGCCTGTGAAACGCAGTTTCTTTGCAGGCCTGATCTGGCTGAAGTAGCACTTCTGCTCTGGGTGTGCTACTTTGCCCTAGAGCTGAAAGGCACAACGTGCAGGCTTCTTTCCAAAGGGCGAGTTGGGCCCCACAGCATCTTGCTTCCAGCTCTTTGGGAAGCTAAGAAACAACTCGCTCTGCACAGTGCTCTTACAGCCTAGTGGGAACATCTCTTCCAAAGGCCTGTGAAACGCAGTTTCTTTGCAGGCCTGATCTGGCTGAAGTAGGACTTCTGCTCTGGGTGTGCTACTTTGCCCTAGAGCTGAAAGGCACAACGTGCAGGCTTCTTTCCAAAGGGCGAGTTGGGCCCCACAGCATCTTGCTTCCAGCTCTTTGGGAAGCTAAGAAACAACTCGCTCTGCACAGTGCTCTTACAGCCTAGTGGGAACATCTCTTCCAAAGGCCTGTGAAACGCAGTTTCTTTGCAGGCCTGATCTGGCTGAAGTAGGACTTCTGCTCTGGGTGTGCTACTTTGCCCTAGAGCTGAAAGGCACAACGTGCAGGCTTCTTTCCAAAGGGCGAGTTGGGCCCCACAGCATCTTGCTTCCAGCTCTTTGGGAAGCTAAGAAACAACTCGCTCTGCACAGTGCTCTTACAGCCTACCGGGAACATCTCTTCCAAAGGCCTGTGAAACGCAGTTTCTTTGCAGGCCTGATCTGGCTGAAGTAGGACTTCTGCTCTGGGTGTGCTACTTTGCCCTAGAGCTGAAAGGCACAACGTGCAGGCTTCTTTCCAAAGGGCGAGTTGGGCCCCACAGCATCTTGCTTCCAGCTCTTTGGGAAGCTAAGAAACAACTCGCTCTGCACAGTGCTCTTACAGCCTAGCGGGAACATCTCTTCCAAAGGCCTGTGAAACGCAGTTTCTTTGCAGGCCTGATCTGGCTGAAGTAGGACTTCTGCTCTGGGTGTGCTACTTTGCCCTAGAGCTGAAAGGCACAACGTGCAGGCTTCTTTCCAAAGGGCGAGTTGGGCCCCACAGCATCTTGCTTCCAGCTCTTTGGGAAGCTAAGAAACAACTCGCTCTGCACAGTGCTCTTACAGCCTAGTGGGAACATCTCTTCCAAAGGCCTGTGAAACGCAGTTTCTTTGCAGGCCTGATCTGGCTGAAGTAGGACTTCTGCTCTGGGTGTGCTACTTTGCCCTAGAGCTGAAAGGCACAACGTGCAGGCTTCTTTCCAAAGGGCGAGTTGGGCCCCACAGCATCTTGCTTCCAGCTCTTTGGGAAGCTAAGAAACAACTCGCTCTGCACAGTGCTCTTACAGCCTACCGGGAACATCTCTTCCAAAGGCCTGTGAAACGCAGTTTCTTTGCAGGCCTGATCTGGCTGAAGTAGGACTTCTGCTCTGGGTGTGCTACTTTGCCCTAGAGCTGAAAGGCACAACGTGCAGGCTTCTTTCCAAAGGGCGAGTTGGGCCCCACAGCATCTTGCTTCCAGCTCTTTGGGAAGCTAAGAAACAACTCGCTCTGCACAGTGCTCTTACAGCCTAGTGGGAACATCTCTTCCAAAGGCCTGTGAAACGCAGTTTCTTTGCAGGCCTGATCTGGCTGAAGTAGGACTTCTGCTCTGGGTGTGCTACTTTGCCCTAGAGCTGAAAGGCACAACGTGCAGGCTTCTTTCCAAAGGGCGAGTTGGGCCCCACAGCATCTTGCTTCCAGCTCTTTGGGAAGCTAAGAAACAACTCGCTCTGCACAGTGCTCTTACAGCCTAGTGGGAACATCTCTTCCAAAGGCCTGTGAAACGCAGTTTCTTTGCAGGCCTGATCTGGCTGAAGTAGGACTTCTGCTCTGGGTGTGCTACTTTGCCCTAGAGCTGAAAGGCACAACGTGCAGGCTTCTTTCCAAAGGGCGAGTTGGGCCCCACAGCATCTTGCTTCCAGCTCTTTGGGAAGCTAAGAAACAACTCGCTCTGCACAGTGCTCTTACAGCCTACCGGGAACATCTCTTCCAAAGGCCTGTGAAACGCAGTTTCTTTGCAGGCCTGATCTGGCTGAAGTAGGACTTCTGCTCTGGGTGTGCTACTTTGCCCTAGAGCTGAAAGGCACAACGTGCAGGCTTCTTTCCAAAGGGCGAGTTGGGCCCCACAGCATCTTGCTTCCAGCTCTTTGGGAAGCTAAGAAACAACTCGCTCTGCACAGTGCTCTTACAGCCTAGTGGGAACATCTCTTCCAAAGGCCTGTGAAACGCAGTTTCTTTGCAGGCCTGATCTGGCTGAAGTAGGACTTCTGCTCTGGGTGTGCTACTTTGCCCTAGAGCTGAAAGGCACAACGTGCAGGCTTCTTTCCAAAGGGCGAGTTGGGCCCCACAGCATCTTGCTTCCAGCTCTTTGGGAAGCTAAGAAACAACTCGCTCTGCACAGTGCTCTTACAGCCTACCGGGAACATCTCTTCCAAAGGCCTGTGAAACGCAGTTTCTTTGCAGGCCTGATCTGGCTGAAGTAGGACTTCTGCTCTGGGTGTGCTACTTTGCCCTAGAGCTGAAAGGCACAACGTGCAGGCTTCTTTCCAAAGGGCGAGTTGGGCCCCACAGCATCTTGCTTCCAGCTCTTTGGGAAGCTAAGAAACAACTCGCTCTGCACAGTGCTCTTACAGCCTACCGGGAACATCTCTTCCAAAGGCCTGTGAAACGCAGTTTCTTTGCAGGCCTGATCTGGCTGAAGTAGGACTTCTGCTCTGGGTGTGCTACTTTGCCCTAGAGCTGAAAGGCACAACGTGCAGGCTTCTTTCCAAAGGGCGAGTTGGGCCCCACAGCATCTTGCTTCCAGCTCTTTGGGAAGCTAAGAAACAACTCGCTCTGCACAGTGCTCTTACAGCCTATCGGGAACATCTCTTCCAAAGGCCTGTGAAACGCAGTTTCTTTGCAGGCCTGATCTGGCTGAAGTAGGACTTCTGCTCTGGGTGTGCTACTTTGCCCTAGAGCTGAAAGGCACAACGTGCAGGCTTCTTTCCAAAGGGCGAGTTGGGCCCCACAGCATCTTGCTTCCAGCTCTTTGGGAAGCTAAGAAACAACTCGCTCTGCACAGTGCTCTTACAGCCTACCGGGAACATCTCTTCCAAAGGCCTGTGAAACGCAGTTTCTTTGCAGGCCTGATCTGGCTGAAGTAGGACTTCTGCTCTGGGTGTGCTACTTTGCCCTAGAGCTGAAAGGCACAACGTGCAGGCTTCTTTCCAAAGGGCGAGTTGGGCCCCACAGCATCTTGCTTCCAGCTCTTTGGGAAGCTAAGAAACAACTCGCTCTGCACAGTGCTCTTACAGCCTACCGGGAACATCTCTTCCAAAGGCCTGTGAAACGCAGTTTCTTTGCAGGCCTGATCTGGCTGAAGTAGGACTTCTGCTCTGGGTGTGCTACTTTGCCCTAGAGCTGAAAGGCACAACGTGCAGGCTTCTTTCCAAAGGGCGAGTTGGGCCCCACAGCATCTTGCTTCCAGCTCTTTGGGAAGCTAAGAAACAACTCGCTCTGCACAGTGCTCTTACAGCCTACCGGGAACATCTCTTCCAAAGGCCTGTGAAACGCAGTTTCTTTGCAGGCCTGATCTGGCTGAAGTAGGACTTCTGCTCTGGGTGTGCTACTTTGCCCTAGAGCTGAAAGGCACAACGTGCAGGCTTCTTTCCAAAGGGCGAGTTGGGCCCCACAGCATCTTGCTTCCAGCTCTTTGGGAAGCTAAGAAACAACTCGCTCTGCACAGTGCTCTTACAGCCTAGTGGGAACATCTCTTCCAAAGGCCTGTGAAACGCAGTTTCTTTGCAGGCCTGATCTGGCTGAAGTAGGACTTCTGCTCTGGGTGTGCTACTTTGCCCTAGAGCTGAAAGGCACAACGTGCAGGCTTCTTTCCAAAGGGCGAGTTGGGCCCCACAGCATCTTGCTTCCAGCTCTTTGGGAAGCTAAGAAACAACTCGCTCTGCACAGTGCTCTTACAGCCTACCGGGAACATCTCTTCCAAAGGCCTGTGAAACGCAGTTTCTTTGCAGGCCTGATCTGGCTGAAGTAGGACTTCTGCTCTGGGTGTGCTACTTTGCCCTAGAGCTGAAAGGCACAACGTGCAGGCTTCTTTCCAAAGGGCGAGTTGGGCCCCACAGCATCTTGCTTCCAGCTCTTTGGGAAGCTAAGAAACAACTCGCTCTGCACAGTGTTCTTACAGCCTACCGGGAACATCTCTTCCAAAGGCCTGTGAAACGCAGTTTCTTTGCAGGCCTGATCTGGCTGAAGTAGGACTTCTGCTCTGGGTGTGCTACTTTGCCCTAGAGCTGAAAGGCACAACGTGCAGGCTTCTTTCCAAAGGGCGAGTTGGGCCCCACAGCATCTTGCTTCCAGCTCTTTGGGAAGCTAAGAAACAACTCGCTCTGCACAGTGTTCTTTCAGCCTAGTGGGAACATCTCTTCCAAAGGCCTGTGAAACGCAGTTTCTTTGCAGGCCTGATCTGGCTGAAGTAGGACTTCTGCTCTGGGTGTGCTACTTTGCCCTAGAGCTGAAAGGCACAACGTGCAGGCTTCTTTCCAAAGGGCGAGTTGGGCCCCACAGCATCTTGCTTCCAGCTCTTTGGGAAGCTAAGAAACAACTCGCTCTGCACAGTGCTCTTACAGCCTACCGGGAACATCTCTTCCAAAGGCCTGTGACACGCAGTTTCTTTGCAGGCCTGATCTGGCTGAAGTAGGACTTCTGCTCTGGGTGTGCTACTTTGCCCTAGAGCTGAAAGGCACAACGTGCAGGCTTCTTTCCAAAGGGCGAGTTGGGCCCCACAGCATCTTGCTTCCAGCTCTTTGGGAAGCTAAGAAACAACTCGCTCTGCACAGTGCTCTTACAGCCTACCGGGAACATCTCTTCCAAAGGCCTGTGAAACGCAGTTTCTTTGCAGGCCTGATCTGGCTGAAGTAGGACTTCTGCTCTGGGTGTGCTACTTAGCCCTAGAGCTGAAAGGCACAACGTGCAGGCTTCTTTCCAATGGGCGAGTTGGGCCCCACAGCATCTTGCTTCCAGCTCTTTGGGAAGCTAAGAAACAACTCGCTCTGCACAGTGTTCTTACAGCCTACCGGGAACATCTCTTCCAAAGGCCTGTGAAACGCAGTTTCTTTGCAGGCCTGATCTGGCTGAAGTAGGACTTCAGCTCTGGGTGTGCTAATTTGCCCTAGAGCTGAAAGGCACAACGTGCAGGCTTCTTTCCAAAGGGCGAGTTGGGCCCCACAGCATCTTGCTTCCAGCTCTTTGGGAAGCTAAGAAACAACTCTCTCTGCACAGTGTTCTTTCAGCCTAGTGGGAACATCTCTTCCAAAGGCCTGTGAAACGCAGTTTCTTTGCAGGCCTGATCTGGCTGAAGTAGGACTTCTGCTCTGGGTGTGCTACTTTGCCCTAGAGCTGAAAGGCACAACGTGCAGGCTTCTTTCCAAAGGGCGAGTTGGGCCCCACAGCATCTTGCTTCCAGCTCTTTGGGAAGCTAAGAAACAACTCGCTCTGCACAGTGCTCTTACAGCCTACCGGGAACATCTCTTCCAAAGGCCTGTGAAACGCAGTTTCTTTGCAGGCCTGATCTGGCTGAAGTAGGACTTCTGCTCTGGGTGTGCTACTTTGCCCTAGAGCTGAAAGGCACAACGTGCAGGCTTCTTTCCAAAGGGCGAGTTGGGCCCCACAGCATCTTGCTTCCAGCTCTTTGGGAAGCTAAGAAACAACTCTCTCTGCACAGTGTTCTTTCAGCCTAGTGGGAACATCTCTTCCAAAGGCCTGTGAAACGCAGTTTCTTTGCAGGCCTGATCTGGCTGAAGTAGGACTTCTGCTCTGGGTGTGCTACTTTGCCCTAGAGCTGAAAGGCACAACGTGCAGGCTTCTTTCCAAAGGGCGAGTTGGGCCCCACAGCATCTTGCTTCCAGCTCTTTGGGAAGCTAAGAAACAACTCTCTCTGCACAGTGTTCTTTCAGCCTAGTGGGAACATCTCTTCCAAAGGCCTGTGAAACGCAGTTTCTTTGCAGGCCTGATCTGGCTGAAGTAGGACTTCTGCTCTGGGTGTGCTACTTTGCCCTAGAGCTGAAAGGCACAACGTGCAGGCTTCTTTCCAAAGGGCGAGTTGGGCCCCACAGCATCTTGCTTCCAGCTCTTTGGGAAGCTAAGAAACAACTCGCTCTGCACAGTGCTCTTACAGCCTACCGGGAACATCTCTTCCAAAGGCCTGTGAAACGCAGTTTCTTTGCAGGCCTGATCTGGCTGAAGTAGGACTTCTGCTCTGGGTGTGCTACTTTGCCCTAGAGCTGAAAGGCACAACGTGCAGGCTTCTTTCCAAAGGGCGAGTTGGGCCCCACAGCATCTTGCTTCCAGCTCTTTGGGAAGCTAAGAAACAACTCGCTCTGCACAGTGCTCTTACAGCCTACCGGGAACATCTCTTCCAAAGGCCTGTGAAACGCAGTTTCTTTGCAGGCCTGATCTGGCTGAAGTAGGACTTCTGCTCTGGGTGTGCTACTTTGCCCTAGAGCTGAAAGGCACAACGTGCAGGCTTCTTTCCAAAGGGCGAGTTGGGCCCCACAGCATCTTGCTTCCAGCTCTTTGGGAAGCTAAGAAACAACTCTCTCTGCACAGTGTTCTTACAGCCTAGTGGGAACATCTCTTCCAAAGGCCTGTGAAACGCAGTTTCTTTGCAGGCCTGATCTGGCTGAAGTAGGACTTCTGCTCTGGGTGTGCTACTTTGCCCTAGAGCTGAAAGGCACAACGTGCAGGCTTCTTTCCAAAGGGCGAGTTGGGCCCCACAGCATCTTGCTTCCAGCTCTTTGGGAAGCTAAGAAACAACTCGCTCTGCACAGTGCTCTTACAGCCTACCGGGCACATCTCTTCCAAAGGCCTGTGAAACGCAGTTTCTTTGCAGGCCTGATCTGGCTGAAGTAGGACTTCTGCTCTGGGTGTGCTACTTTGCCCTAGAGCTGAAAGGCACAACGTGCAGGCTTCTTTCCAAAGGGCGAGTTGGGCCCCACAGCATCTTGCTTCCAGCTCTTTGGGAAGCTAAGAAACAACTCGCTCTGCACAGTGCTCTTACAGCCTACCGGGAACATCTCTTCCAAAGGCCTGTGAAACGCAGTTTCTTTGCAGGCCTGATCTGACTGAAGTAGCACTTCTGCTCTGGGTGTGCTACTTTGTCCTAGAGCTGAAAGGCACAACGTGCAGGCTTCTTTCCAAAGGGCGAGTTGGGCCCCACAGCATCTTGCTTCCAGCTCTTTGGGAAGCTAAGAAACAACTCGCTCTGCACAGTGCTCTTACAGCCTACCGGGAACATCTCTACCAAAGGCCTGTGAAACGCAGTTTCCTTGCAGGCCTGATCTGGCTGAAGTAGGACTTCTGCTCTGGGTGTGCTACTTTACCCTAGAGCTGAAAGGCACAACGTGCAGGCTTCTTTCCAAAGGGCGAGTTGGGCCCCACAGCATCTTGCTTCCAGCTCTTTGGGAAGCTAAGAAACAACTCTCTCTGCACAGTGTTCTTACAGCCTAGTGGGAACATCTCTTCCAAAGGCCTGTGAAACGCAGTTTCTTTGCAGGCCTGATCTGGCTGAAGTAGGACTTCTGCTCTGGGTGTGCTACTTTGCCCTAGAGCTGAAAGGCACAACGTGCAGGCTTCTTTCCAAAGGGCGAGTTGGGCCCCACAGCATCTTGCTTCCAGCTCTTTGGGAAGCTAAGAAACAACTCGCTCTGCACAGTGCTCTTAAAGCCTAGTGGGAACATCTCTTCCAAGGGCCTGTGTAACGCAGTTTCTTTGCAGGTCTGATCTGGCTGAAGTAGGACTTCTGCTCTGGGTGTGCTACTTTGCCCTAGAGCTGAAAGGCACAACGTGCAGGCTTCTTTCCAAAGGGCGAGTTGGGCCCCACAGCATCTTGCTTCCAGCTCTTTGGGAAGCTAAGAAACAACTCGCTCTGCACAGTGCTCTTACAGCCTACCGGGAACATCTCTTCCAAAGGCCTGTGAAACGCAGTTTCTTTGCAGGCCTGATCTGGCTGAAGTAGGACTTCTGCTCTGGGTGTGCTACTTTGCCCTAGAGCTGAAAGGCACAACGTGCAGGCTTCTTTCCAAAGGGCGAGTTGGGCCCCACAGCATCTTGCTTCCAGCTCTTTGGGAAGCTAAGAAACAACTCGCTCTGCACAGTGCTCTTACAGCCTACCGGGAACATCTCTTCCAAAGGCCTGTGAAACGCAGTTTCTTTGCAGGCCTGATCTGGCTGAAGTAGGACTTCTGCTCTGGGTGTGCTACTTTGCCCTAGAGCTGAAAGGCACAACGTGCAGGCTTCTTTCCAAAGGGCGAGTTGGGCCCCACAGCATCTTGCTTCCAGCTCTTTGGGAAGCTAAGAAACAACTCGCTCTGCACAGTGCTCTTACAGCCTACCGGGAACATCTCTTCCAAAGGCCTGTGAAACGCAGTTTCTTTGCAGGCCTGATCTGGCTGAAGTAGGACTTCTGCTCTGGGTGTGCTACTTTGCCCTAGAGCTGAAAGGCACAACGTGCAGGCTTCTTTCCAAAGGGCGAGTTGGGCCCCACAGCATCTTGCTTCCAGCTCTTTGGGAAGCTAAGAAACAACTCGCTCTGCACAGTGCTCTTACAGCCTACCGGGAACATCTCTTCCAAAGGCCTGTGAAACGCAGTTTCTTTGCAGGCCTGATCTGGCTGAAGTAGGACTTCTGCTCTGGGTGTGCTACTTTGCCCTAGAGCTGAAAGGCACAACGTGCAGGCTTCTTTCCAAAGGGCGAGTTGGGCCCCACAGCATCTTGCTTCCAGCTCTTTGGGAAGCTAAGAAACAACTCGCTCTGCACAGTGCTCTTACAGCCTACCGGGAACATCTCTTCCAAAGGCCTGTGAAACGCAGTTTCTTTGCAGGCCTGATCTGGCTGAAGTAGGACTTCTGCTCTGGGTGTGCTACTTTGCCCTAGAGCTGAAAGGCACAACGTGCAGGCGTCTTTCCAAAGGGCGAGTTGGGCCCCACAGCATCTTGCTTCCAGCTCTTTGGGAAGCTAAGAAACAACTCGCTCTGCACAGTGCTCTTACAGCCTACCGGGAACATCTCTTCCAAAGGCCTGTGAAACGCAGTTTCTTTGCAGGCCTGATCTGGCTGAAGTAGGACTTCTGCTCTGGGTGTGCTACTTTGCCCTAGAGCTGAAAGGCACAACGTGCAGGCTTCTTTCCAAAGGGCGAGTTGGGCCCCACAGCATCTTGCTTCCAGCTCTTTGGGAAGCTAAGAAACAACTCGCTCTGCACAGTGCTCTTACAGCCTACTGGGAACATCTCTTCCAAAGGCCTGTGAAACGCAGTTTCTTTGCAGGCCTGATCTGGCTGAAGTAGGACTTCTGCTCTGGGTGTGCTACTTTGCCCTAGAGCTGAAAGGCACAACGTGCAGGCTTCTTTCCAAAGGGCGAGTTGGGCCCCACAGCATCTTGCTTCCAGCTCTTTGGGAAGCTAAGAAACAACTCGCTCTGCACAGTGCTCTTACAGCCTACCGGGAACATCTCTTCCAAAGGCCTGTGAAACGCAGTTTCTTTGCAGGCCTGATCTGGCTGAAGTAGGACTTCTGCTCTGGGTGTGCTACTTTGCCCTAGAGCTGAAAGGCACAACGTGCAGGCTTCTTTCCAAAGGGCGAGTTGGGCCCCACAGCATCTTGCTTCCAGCTCTTTGGGAAGCTAAGAAACAACTCGCTCTGCACAGTGCTCTTACAGCCTACCGGGAACATCTCTTCCAAAGGCCTGTGAAACGCAGTTTCTTTGCAGGCCTGATCTGGCTGAAGTAGGACTTCTGCTCTGGGTGTGCTACTTTGCCCTAGAGCTGAAAGGCACAACGTGCAGGCTTCTTTCCAAAGGGCGAGTTGGGCCCCACAGCATCTTGCTTCCAGCTCTTTGGGAAGCTAAGAAACAACTCGCTCTGCACAGTGCTCTTACAGCCTACCGGGAACATCTCTTCCAAAGGCCTGTGAAACGCAGTTTCTTTGCAGGCCTGATCTGGCTGAAGTAGGACTTCTGCTCTGGGTGTGCTACTTTACCCTAGAGCTGAAAGGCACAACGTGCAGGCTTCTTTCCAAAGGGCGAGTTGGGCCCCACAGCATCTTGCTTCCAGCTCTTTGGGAAGCTAAGAAACAACTCGCTCTGCACAGTGCTCTTACAGCCTAGTGGGAACATCTCTTCCAAAGGCCTGTGAAACGCAGTTTCTTTGCAGGCCTGATCTGGCTGAAGTAGGACTTCTGCTCTGGGTGTGCTACTTTGCCCTAGAGCTGAAAGGCACAACGTGCAGGCTTCTTTCCAAAGGGCGAGTTGGGCCCCACAGCATCTTGCTTCCAGCTCTTTGGGAAGCTAAGAAACAACTCGCTCTGCACAGTGCTCTTACAGCCTACCGGGAACATCTCTTCCAAAGGCCTGTGAAACGCAGTTTCTTTGCAGGCCTGATCTGGCTGAAGTAGGACTTCTGCTCTGGGTGTGCTACTTTGCCCTAGAGCTGAAAGGCACAACGTGCAGGCTTCTTTCCAAAGGGCGAGTTGGGCCCCACAGCATCTTGCTTCCAGCTCTTTGGGAAGCTAAGAAACAACTCGCTCTGCACAGTGCTCTTACAGCCTACCGGGAACATCTCTTCCAAAGGCCTGTGAAACGCAGTTTCTTTGCAGGCCTGATCTGGCTGAAGTAGGACTTCTGCTCTGGGTGTGCTACTTTGCCCTAGAGCTGAAAGGCACAACGTGCAGGCTTCTTTCCAAAGGGCGAGTTGGGCCCCACAGCATCTTGCTTCCAGCTCTTTGGGAAGCTAAGAAACAACTCGCTCTGCACAGTGCTCTTACAGCCTACCGGGAACATCTCTTCCAAAGGCCTGTGAAACGCAGTTTCTTTGCAGGCCTGATCTGGCTGAAGTAGGACTTCTGCTCTGGGTGTGCTACTTTGCCCTAGAGCTGAAAGGCACAACGTGCAGGCTTCTTTCCAAAGGGCGAGTTGGGCCCCACAGCATCTTGCTTCCAGCTCTTTGGGAAGCTAAGAAACAACTCGCTCTGCACAGTGCTCTTACAGCCTACCGGGAACATCTCTTCCAAAGGCCTGTGAAACGCAGTTTCTTTGCAGGCCTGATCTGGCTGAAGTAGGACTTCTGCTCTGGGTGTGCTACTTTGCCCTAGAGCTGAAAGGCACAACGTGCAGGCTTCTTTCCAAAGGGCGAGTTGGGCCCCACAGCATCTTGCTTCCAGCTCTTTGGGAAGCTAAGAAACAACTCGCTCTGCACAGTGCTCTTACAGCCTACCGGGAACATCTCTTCCAAAGGCCTGTGAAACGCAGTTTCTTTGCAGGCCTGATCTGGCTGAAGTAGGACTTCTGCTCTGGGTGTGCTACTTTGCCCTAGAGCTGAAAGGCACAACGTGCAGGCTTCTTTCCAAAGGGCGAGTTGGGCCCCACAGCATCTTGCTTCCAGCTCTTTGGGAAGCTAAGAAACAACTCGCTCTGCACAGTGCTCTTACAGCCTACCGGGAACATCTCTTCCAAAGGCCTGTGAAACGCAGTTTCTTTGCAGGCCTGATCTGGCTGAAGTAGGACTTCTGCTCTGGGTGTGCTACTTTGCCCTAGAGCTGAAAGGCACAACGTGCAGGCTTCTTTCCAAAGGGCGAGTTGGGCCCCACAGCATCTTGCTTCCAGCTCTTTGGGAAGCTAAGAAACAACTCGCTCTGCACAGTGCTCTTACAGCCTACCGGGAACATCTCTTCCAAAGGCCTGTGAAACGCAGTTTCTTTGCAGGCCTGATCTGGCTGAAGTAGGACTTCTGCTCTGGGTGTGCTACTTTGCCCTAGAGCTGAAAGGCACAACGTGCAGGCTTCTTTCCAAAGGGCGAGTTGGGCCCCACAGCATCTTGCTTCCAGCTCTTTGGGAAGCTAAGAAACAACTCGCTCTGCACAGTGCTCTTACAGCCTACCGGGAACATCTCTTCCAAAGGCCTGTGAAACGCAGTTTCTTTGCAGGCCTGATCTGGCTGAAGTAGGACTTCTGCTCTGGGTGTGCTACTTTGCCCTAGAGCTGAAAGGCACAACGTGCAGGCTTCTTTCCAAAGGGCGAGTTGGGCCCCACAGCATCTTGCTTCCAGCTCTTTGGGAAGCTAAGAAACAACTCGCTCTGCACAGTGCTCTTACAGCCTAGTGGGAACATCTCTTCCAAAGGCCTGTGAAACGCAGTTTCTTTGCAGGCCTGATCTGGCTGAAGTAGGACTTCTGCTCTGGGTGTGCTACTTTGCCCTAGAGCTGAAAGGCACAACGTGCAGGCTTCTTTCCAAAGGGCGAGTTGGGCCCCACAGCATCTTGCTTCCAGCTCTTTGGGAAGCTAAGAAACAACTCGCTCTGCACAGTGCTCTTACAGCCTACCGGGAACATCTCTTCCAAAGGCCTGTGAAACGCAGTTTCTTTGCAGGCCTGATCTGGCTGAAGTAGGACTTCTGCTCTGGGTGTGCTACTTTGCCCTAGAGCTGAAAGGCACAACGTGCAGGCTTCTTTCCAAAGGGCGAGTTGGGCCCCACAGCATCTTGCTTCCAGCTCTTTGGGAAGCTAAGAAACAACTCGCTCTGCACAGTGCTCTTACAGCCTACCGGGAACATCTCTTCCAAAGGCCTGTGAAACGCAGTTTCTTTGCAGGCCTGATCTGGCTGAAGTAGGACTTCTGCTCTGGGTGTGCTACTTTGCCCTAGAGCTGAAAGGCACAACGTGCAGGCTTCTTTCCAAAGGGCGAGTTGGGCCCCACAGCATCTTGCTTCCAGCTCTTTGGGAAGCTAAGAAACAACTCGCTCTGCACAGTGCTCTTACAGCCTAGTGGGAACATCTCTTCCAAAGGCCTGTGAAACGCAGTTTCTTTGCAGGCCTGATCTGGCTGAAGTAGGACTTCTGCTCTGGGTGTGCTACTTTGCCCTAGAGCTGAAAGGCACAACGTGCAGGCTTCTTTCCAAAGGGCGAGTTGGGCCCCACAGCATCTTGCTTCCAGCTCTTTGGGAAGCTAAGAAACAACTCGCTCTGCACAGTGCTCTTACAGCCTACCGGGAACATCTCTTCCAAAGGCCTGTGAAACGCAGTTTCTTTGCAGGCCTGATCTGGCTGAAGTAGGACTTCTGCTCTGGGTGTGCTACTTTGCCCTAGAGCTGAAAGGCACAACGTGCAGGCTTCTTTCCAAAGGGCGAGTTGGGCCCCACAGCATCTTGCTTCCAGCTCTTTGGGAAGCTAAGAAACAACTCGCTCTGCACAGTGCTCTTACAGCCTACCGGGAACATCTCTTCCAAAGGCCTGTGAAACGCAGTTTCTTTGCAGGCCTGATCTGGCTGAAGTAGGACTTCTGCTCTGGGTGTGCTACTTTGCCCTAGAGCTGAAAGGCACAACGTGCAGGCTTCTTTCCAAAGGGCGAGTTGGGCCCCACAGCATCTTGCTTCCAGCTCTTTGGGAAGCTAAGAAACAACTCGCTCTGCACAGTGCTCTTACAGCCTACCGGGAACATCTCTTCCAAAGGCCTGTGAAACGCAGTTTCTTTGCAGGCCTGATCTGGCTGAAGTAGGACTTCTGCTCTGGGTGTGCTACTTTGCCCTAGAGCTGAAAGGCACAACGTGCAGGCTTCTTTCCAAAGGGCGAGTTGGGCCCCACAGCATCTTGCTTCCAGCTCTTTGGGAAGCTAAGAAACAACTCGCTCTGCACAGTGCTCTTACAGCCTAGTGGGAACATCTCTTCCAAAGGCCTGTGAAACGCAGTTTCTTTGCAGGCCTGATCTGGCTGAAGTAGGACTTCTGCTCTGGGTGTGCTACTTTGCCCTAGAGCTGAAAGGCACAACGTGCAGGCTTCTTTCCAAAGGGCGAGTTGGGCCCCACAGCATCTTGCTTCCAGCTCTTTGGGAAGCTAAGAAACAACTCGCTCTGCACAGTGCTCTTACAGCCTACCGGGAACATCTCTTCCAAAGGCCTGTGAAACGCAGTTTCTTTGCAGGCCTGATCTGGCTGAAGTAGGACTTCTGCTCTGGGTGTGCTACTTTGCCCTAGAGCTGAAAGGCACAACGTGCAGGCTTCTTTCCAAAGGGCGAGTTGGGCCCCACAGCATCTTGCTTCCAGCTCTTTGGGAAGCTAAGAAACAACTCGCTCTGCACAGTGCTCTTACAGCCTACCGGGAACATCTCTTCCAAAGGCCTGTGAAACGCAGTTTCTTTGCAGGCCTGATCTGGCTGAAGTAGGACTTCTGCTCTGGGTGTGCTACTTTGCCCTAGAGCTGAAAGGCACAACGTGCAGGCTTCTTTCCAAAGGGCGAGTTGGGCCCCACAGCATCTTGCTTCCAGCTCTTTGGGAAGCTAAGAAACAACTCGCTCTGCACAGTGCTCTTACAGCCTACCGGGAACATCTCTTCCAAAGGCCTGTGAAACGCAGTTTCTTTGCAGGCCTGATCTGGCTGAAGTAGGACTTCTGCTCTGGGTGTGCTACTTTGCCCTAGAGCTGAAAGGCACAACGTGCAGGCTTCTTTCCAAAGGGCGAGTTGGGCCCCACAGCATCTTGCTTCCAGCTCTTTGGGAAGCTAAGAAACAACTCGCTCTGCACAGTGCTCTTACAGCCTACCGGGAACATCTCTTCCAAAGGCCTGTGAAACGCAGTTTCTTTGCAGGCCTGATCTGGCTGAAGTAGGACTTCTGCTCTGGGTGTGCTACTTTGCCCTAGAGCTGAAAGGCACAACGTGCAGGCTTCTTTCCAAAGGGCGAGTTGGGCCCCACAGCATCTTGCTTCCAGCTCTTTGGGAAGCTAAGAAACAACTCGCTCTGCACAGTGCTCTTACAGCCTAGTGGGAACATCTCTTCCAAAGGCCTGTGAAACGCAGTTTCTTTGCAGGCCTGATCTGGCTGAAGTAGGACTTCTGCTCTGGGTGTGCTACTTTGCCCTAGAGCTGAAAGGCACAACGTGCAGGCTTCTTTCCAAAGGGCGAGTTGGGCCCCACAGCATCTTGCTTCCAGCTCTTTGGGAAGCTAAGAAACAACTCGCTCTGCACAGTGCTCTTACAGCCTAGTGGGAACATCTCTTCCAAAGGCCTGTGAAACGCAGTTTCTTTGCAGGCCTGATCTGGCTGAAGTAGGACTTCTGCTCTGGGTGTGCTACTTTGCCCTAGAGCTGAAAGGCACAACGTGCAGGCTTCTTTCCAAAGGGCGAGTTGGGCCCCACAGCATCTTGCTTCCAGCTCTTTGGGAAGCTAAGAAACAACTCGCTCTGCACAGTGCTCTTACAGCCTACCGGGAACATCTCTTCCAAAGGCCTGTGAAACGCAGTTTCTTTGCAGGCCTGATCTGGCTGAAGTAGGACTTCTGCTCTGGGTGTGCTACTTTGCCCTAGAGCTGAAAGGCACAACGTGCAGGCTTCTTTCCAAAGGGCGAGTTGGGCCCCACAGCATCTTGCTTCCAGCTCTTTGGGAAGCTAAGAAACAACTCGCTCTGCACAGTGCTCTTACAGCCTACCGGGAACATCTCTTCCAAAGGCCTGTGAAACGCAGTTTCTTTGCAGGCCTGATCTGGCTGAAGTAGGACTTCTGCTCTGGGTGTGCTACTTTGCCCTAGAGCTGAAAGGCACAACGTGCAGGCTTCTTTCCAAAGGGCGAGTTGGGCCCCACAGCATCTTGCTTCCAGCTCTTTGGGAAGCTAAGAAACAACTCGCTCTGCACAGTGCTCTTACAGCCTACCGGGAACATCTCTTCCAAAGGCCTGTGAAACGCAGTTTCTTTGCAGGCCTGATCTGGCTGAAGTAGGACTTCTGCTCTGGGTGTGCTACTTTGCCCTAGAGCTGAAAGGCACAACGTGCAGGCTTCTTTCCAAAGGGCGAGTTGGGCCCCACAGCATCTTGCTTCCAGCTCTTTGGGAAGCTAAGAAACAACTCGCTCTGCACAGTGCTCTTACAGCCTACCGGGAACATCTCTTCCAAAGGCCTGTGAAACGCAGTTTCTTTGCAGGCCTGATCTGGCTGAAGTAGGACTTCTGCTCTGGGTGTGCTACTTTGCCCTAGAGCTGAAAGGCACAACGTGCAGGCTTCTTTCCAAAGGGCGAGTTGGGCCCCACAGCATCTTGCTTCCAGCTCTTTGGGAAGCTAAGAAACAACTCGCTCTGCACAGTGCTCTTACAGCCTACCGGGAACATCTCTTCCAAAGGCCTGTGAAACGCAGTTTCTTTGCAGGCCTGATCTGGCTGAAGTAGGACTTCTGCTCTGGGTGTGCTACTTTGCCCTAGAGCTGAAAGGCACAACGTGCAGGCTTCTTTCCAAAGGGCGAGTTGGGCCCCACAGCATCTTGCTTCCAGCTCTTTGGGAAGCTAAGAAACAACTCGCTCTGCACAGTGCTCTTACAGCCTACCGGGAACATCTCTTCCAAAGGCCTGTGAAACGCAGTTTCTTTGCAGGCCTGATCTGGCTGAAGTAGGACTTCTGCTCTGGGTGTGCTACTTTGCCCTAGAGCTGAAAGGCACAACGTGCAGGCTTCTTTCCAAAGGGCGAGTTGGGCCCCACAGCATCTTGCTTCCAGCTCTTTGGGAAGCTAAGAAACAACTCGCTCTGCACAGTGCTCTTACAGCCTAGTGGGAACATCTCTTCCAAAGGCCTGTGAAACGCAGTTTCTTTGCAGGCCTGATCTGGCTGAAGTAGGACTTCTGCTCTGGGTGTGCTACTTTGCCCTAGAGCTGAAAGGCACAACGTGCAGGCTTCTTTCCAAAGGGCGAGTTGGGCCCCACAGCATCTTGCTTCCAGCTCTTTGGGAAGCTAAGAAACAACTCGCTCTGCACAGTGCTCTTACAGCCTACTGGGAACATCTCTTCCAAAGGCCTGTGAAACGCAGTTTCTTTGCAGGCCTGATCTGGCTGAAGTAGGACTTCTGCTCTGGGTGTGCTACTTTGCCCTAGAGCTGAAAGGCACAACGTGCAGGCTTCTTTCCAAAGGGCGAGTTGGGCCCCACAGCATCTTGCTTCCAGCTCTTTGGGAAGCTAAGAAACAACTCGCTCTGCACAGTGCTCTTACAGCCTAGTGGGAACATCTCTTCCAAAGGCCTGTGAAACGCAGTTTCTTTGCAGGCCTGATCTGGCTGAAGTAGGACTTCTGCTCTGGGTGTGCTACTTTGCCCTAGAGCTGAAAGGCACAACGTGCAGGCTTCTTTCCAAAGGGCGAGTTGGGCCCCACAGCATCTTGCTTCCAGCTCTTTGGGAAGCTAAGAAACAACTCGCTCTGCACAGTGCTCTTACAGCCTAGTGGGAACATCTCTTCCAAAGGCCTGTGAAACGCAGTTTCTTTGCAGGCCTGATCTGGCTGAAGTAGGACTTCTGCTCTGGGTGTGCTACTTTGCCCTAGAGCTGAAAGGCACAACGTGCAGGCTTCTTTCCAAAGGGCGAGTTGGGCCCCACAGCATCTTGCTTCCAGCTCTTTGGGAAGCTAAGAAACAACTCGCTCTGCACAGTGCTCTTACAGCCTAGTGGGAACATCTCTTCCAAAGGCCTGTGAAACGCAGTTTCTTTGCAGGCCTGATCTGGCTGAAGTAGGACTTCTGCTCTGGGTGTGCTACTTTGCCCTAGAGCTGAAAGGCACAACGTGCAGGCTTCTTTCCAAAGGGCGAGTTGGGCCCCACAGCATCTTGCTTCCAGCTCTTTGGGAAGCTAAGAAACAACTCGCTCTGCACAGTGCTCTTACAGCCTAGTGGGAACATCTCTTCCAAAGGCCTGTGAAACGCAGTTTCTTTGCAGGCCTGATCTGGCTGAAGTAGGACTTCTGCTCTGGGTGTGCTACTTTGCCCTAGAGCTGAAAGGCACAACGTGCAGGCTTCTTTCCAAAGGGCGAGTTGGGCCCCACAGCATCTTGCTTCCAGCTCTTTGGGAAGCTAAGAAACAACTCGCTCTGCACAGTGCTCTTACAGCCTACCGGGAACATCTCTTCCAAAGGCCTGTGAAACGCAGTTTCTTTGCAGGCCTGATCTGGCTGAAGTAGGACTTCTGCTCTGGGTGTGCTACTTTGCCCTAGAGCTGAAAGGCACAACGTGCAGGCTTCTTTCCAAAGGGCGAGTTGGGCCCCACAGCATCTTGCTTCCAGCTCTTTGGGAAGCTAAGAAACAACTCGCTCTGCACAGTGCTCTTACAGCCTACCGGGAACATCTCTTCCAAAGGCCTGTGAAACGCAGTTTCTTTGCAGGCCTGATCTGGCTGAAGTAGGACTTCTGCTCTGGGTGTGCTACTTTGCCCTAGAGCTGAAAGGCACAACGTGCAGGCTTCTTTCCAAAGGGCGAGTTGGGCCCCACAGCATCTTGCTTCCAGCTCTTTGGGAAGCTAAGAAACAACTCGCTCTGCACAGTGCTCTTACAGCCTACCGGGAACATCTCTTCCAAAGGCCTGTGAAACGCAGTTTCTTTGCAGGCCTGATCTGGCTGAAGTAGGACTTCTGCTCTGGGTGTGCTACTTTGCCCTAGAGCTGAAAGGCACAACGTGCAGGCTTCTTTCCAAAGGGCGAGTTGGGCCCCACAGCATCTTGCTTCCAGCTCTTTGGGAAGCTAAGAAACAACTCGCTCTGCACAGTGCTCTTACAGCCTACCGGGAACATCTCTTCCAAAGGCCTGTGAAACGCAGTTTCTTTGCAGGCCTGATCTGGCTGAAGTAGGACTTCTGCTCTGGGTGTGCTACTTTGCCCTAGAGCTGAAAGGCACAACGTGCAGGCTTCTTTCCAAAGGGCGAGTTGGGCCCCACAGCATCTTGCTTCCAGCTCTTTGGGAAGCTAAGAAACAACTCGCTCTGCACAGTGCTCTTACAGCCTAGTGGGAACATCTCTTCCAAAGGCCTGTGAAACGCAGTTTCTTTGCAGGCCTGATCTGGCTGAAGTAGGACTTCTGCTCTGGGTGTGCTACTTTGCCCTAGAGCTGAAAGGCACAACGTGCAGGCTTCTTTCCAAAGGGCGAGTTGGGCCCCACAGCATCTTGCTTCCAGCTCTTTGGGAAGCTAAGAAACAACTCGCTCTGCACAGTGCTCTTACAGCCTAGTGGGAACATCTCTTCCAAAGGCCTGTGAAACGCAGTTTCTTTGCAGGCCTGATCTGGCTGAAGTAGGACTTCTGCTCTGGGTGTGCTACTTTGCCCTAGAGCTGAAAGGCACAACGTGCAGGCTTCTTTCCAAAGGGCGAGTTGGGCCCCACAGCATCTTGCTTCCAGCTCTTTGGGAAGCTAAGAAACAACTCGCTCTGCACAGTGCTCTTACAGCCTACCGGGAACATCTCTTCCAAAGGCCTGTGAAACGCAGTTTCTTTGCAGGCCTGATCTGGCTGAAGTAGGACTTCTGCTCTGGGTGTGCTACTTTGCCCTAGAGCTGAAAGGCACAACGTGCAGGCTTCTTTCCAAAGGGCGAGTTGGGCCCCACAGCATCTTGCTTCCAGCTCTTTGGGAAGCTAAGAAACAACTCGCTCTGCACAGTGCTCTTACAGCCTACCGGGAACATCTCTTCCAAAGGCCTGTGAAACGCAGTTTCTTTGCAGGCCTGATCTGGCTGAAGTAGGACTTCTGCTCTGGGTGTGCTACTTTGCCCTAGAGCTGAAAGGCACAACGTGCAGGCTTCTTTCCAAAGGGCGAGTTGGGCCCCACAGCATCTTGCTTCCAGCTCTTTGGGAAGCTAAGAAACAACTCGCTCTGCACAGTGCTCTTACAGCCTAGCGGGAACATCTCTTCCAAAGGCCTGTGAAACGCAGTTTCTTTGCAGGCCTGATCTGGCTGAAGTAGGACTTCTGCTCTGGGTGTGCTACTTTGCCCTAGAGCTGAAAGGCACAACGTGCAGGCTTCTTTCCAAAGGGCGAGTTGGGCCCCACAGCATCTTGCTTCCAGCTCTTTGGGAAGCTAAGAAACAACTCGCTCTGCACAGTGCTCTTACAGCCTACCGGGAACATCTCTTCCAAAGGCCTGTGAAACGCAGTTTCTTTGCAGGCCTGATCTGGCTGAAGTAGGACTTCTGCTCTGGGTGTGCTACTTTGCCCTAGAGCTGAAAGGCACAACGTGCAGGCTTCTTTCCAAAGGGCGAGTTGGGCCCCACAGCATCTTGCTTCCAGCTCTTTGGGAAGCTAAGAAACAACTCGCTCTGCACAGTGCTCTTACAGCCTAGTGGGAACATCTCTTCCAAAGGCCTGTGAAACGCAGTTTCTTTGCAGGCCTGATCTGGCTGAAGTAGGACTTCTGCTCTGGGTGTGCTACTTTGCCCTAGAGCTGAAAGGCACAACGTGCAGGCTTCTTTCCAAAGGGCGAGTTGGGCCCCACAGCATCTTGCTTCCAGCTCTTTGGGAAGCTAAGAAACAACTCGCTCTGCACAGTGCTCTTACAGCCTACCGGGAACATCTCTTCCAAAGGCCTGTGAAACGCAGTTTCTTTGCAGGCCTGATCTGGCTGAAGTAGGACTTCTGCTCTGGGTGTGCTACTTTGCCCTAGAGCTGAAAGGCACAACGTGCAGGCTTCTTTCCAAAGGGCGAGTTGGGCCCCACAGCATCTTGCTTCCAGCTCTTTGGGAAGCTAAGAAACAACTCGCTCTGCACAGTGCTCTTACAGCCTACCGGGAACATCTCTTCCAAAGGCCTGTGAAACGCAGTTTCTTTGCAGGCCTGATCTGGCTGAAGTAGGACTTCTGCTCTGGGTGTGCTACTTTGCCCTAGAGCTGAAAGGCACAACGTGCAGGCTTCTTTCCAAAGGGCGAGTTGGGCCCCACAGCATCTTGCTTCCAGCTCTTTGGGAAGCTAAGAAACAACTCGCTCTGCACAGTGCTCTTACAGCCTACCGGGAACATCTCTTCCAAAGGCCTGTGAAACGCAGTTTCTTTGCAGGCCTGATCTGGCTGAAGTAGGACTTCTGCTCTGGGTGTGCTACTTTGCCCTAGAGCTGAAAGGCACAACGTGCAGGCTTCTTTCCAAAGGGCGAGTTGGGCCCCACAGCATCTTGCTTCCAGCTCTTTGGGAAGCTAAGAAACAACTCGCTCTGCACAGTGCTCTTACAGCCTACCGGGAACATCTCTTCCAAAGGCCTGTGAAACGCAGTTTCTTTGCAGGCCTGATCTGGCTGAAGTAGGACTTCTGCTCTGGGTGTGCTACTTTGCCCTAGAGCTGAAAGGCACAACGTGCAGGCTTCTTTCCAAAGGGCGAGTTGGGCCCCACAGCATCTTGCTTCCAGCTCTTTGGGAAGCTAAGAAACAACTCGCTCTGCACAGTGCTCTTACAGCCTACCGGGAACATCTCTTCCAAAGGCCTGTGAAACGCAGTTTCTTTGCAGGCCTGATCTGGCTGAAGTAGGACTTCTGCTCTGGGTGTGCTACTTTGCCCTAGAGCTGAAAGGCACAACGTGCAGGCTTCTTTCCAAAGGGCGAGTTGGGCCCCACAGCATCTTGCTTCCAGCTCTTTGGGAAGCTAAGAAACAACTCGCTCTGCACAGTGCTCTTACAGCCTAGCGGGAACATCTCTTCCAAAGGCCTGTGAAACGCAGTTTCTTTGCAGGCCTGATCTGGCTGAAGTAGGACTTCTGCTCTGGGTGTGCTACTTTGCCCTAGAGCTGAAAGGCACAACGTGCAGGCTTCTTTCCAAAGGGCGAGTTGGGCCCCACAGCATCTTGCTTCCAGCTCTTTGGGAAGCTAAGAAACAACTCGCTCTGCACAGTGCTCTTACAGCCTACCGGGAACATCTCTTCCAAAGGCCTGTGAAACGCAGTTTCTTTGCAGGCCTGATCTGGCTGAAGTAGGACTTCTGCTCTGGGTGTGCTACTTTGCCCTAGAGCTGAAAGGCACAACGTGCAGGCTTCTTTCCAAAGGGCGAGTTGGGCCCCACAGCATCTTGCTTCCAGCTCTTTGGGAAGCTAAGAAACAACTCGCTCTGCACAGTGCTCTTACAGCCTACCGGGAACATCTCTTCCAAAGGCCTGTGAAACGCAGTTTCTTTGCAGGCCTGATCTGGCTGAAGTAGGACTTCTGCTCTGGGTGTGCTACTTTGCCCTAGAGCTGAAAGGCACAACGTGCAGGCTTCTTTCCAAAGGGCGAGTTGGGCCCCACAGCATCTTGCTTCCAGCTCTTTGGGAAGCTAAGAAACAACTCGCTCTGCACAGTGCTCTTACAGCCTACCGGGAACATCTCTTCCAAAGGCCTGTGAAACGCAGTTTCTTTGCAGGCCTGATCTGGCTGAAGTAGGACTTCTGCTCTGGGTGTGCTACTTTGCCCTAGAGCTGAAAGGCACAACGTGCAGGCTTCTTTCCAAAGGGCGAGTTGGGCCCCACAGCATCTTGCTTCCCGCTCTTTGGGAAGCTAAGAAACAACTCGCTCTGCACAGTGCTCTTACAGCCTACCGGGAACATCTCTTCCAAAGGCCTGTGAAACGCAGTTTCTTTGCAGGCCTGATCTGGCTGAAGTAGGACTTCTGCTCTGGGTGTGCTACTTTGCCCTAGAGCTGAAAGGCACAACGTGCAGGCTTCTTTCCAAAGGGCGAGTTGGGCCCCACAGCATCTTGCTTCCAGCTCTTTGGGAAGCTAAGAAACAACTCGCTCTGCACAGTGCTCTTACAGCCTAGTGGGAACATCTCTTCCAAAGGCCTGTGAAACGCAGTTTCTTTGCAGGCCTGATCTGGCTGAAGTAGGACTTCTGCTCTGGGTGTGCTACTTTGCCCTAGAGCTGAAAGGCACAACGTGCAGGCTTCTTTCCAAAGGGCGAGTTGGGCCCCACAGCATCTTGCTTCCAGCTCTTTGGGAAGCTAAGAAACAACTCGCTCTGCACAGTGCTCTTACAGCCTAGCGGGAACATCTCTTCCAAAGGCCTGTGAAACGCAGTTTCTTTGCAGGCCTGATCTGGCTGAAGTAGGACTTCTGCTCTGGGTGTGCTACTTTGCCCTAGAGCTGAAAGGCACAACGTGCAGGCTTCTTTCCAAAGGGCGAGTTGGGCCCCACAGCATCTTGCTTCCAGCTCTTTGGGAAGCTAAGAAACAACTCGCTCTGCACAGTGCTCTTACAGCCTACCGGGAACATCTCTTCCAAAGGCCTGTGAAACGCAGTTTCTTTGCAGGCCTGATCTGGCTGAAGTAGGACTTCTGCTCTGGGTGTGCTACTTTGCCCTAGAGCTGAAAGGCACAACGTGCAGGCTTCTTTCCAAAGGGCGAGTTGGGCCCCACAGCATCTTGCTTCCAGCTCTTTGGGAAGCTAAGAAACAACTCGCTCTGCACAGTGCTCTTACAGCCTACCGGGAACATCTCTTCCAAAGGCCTGTGAAACGCAGTTTCTTTGCAGGCCTGATCTGGCTGAAGTAGGACTTCTGCTCTGGGTGTGCTACTTTGCCCTAGAGCTGAAAGGCACAACGTGCAGGCTTCTTTCCAAAGGGCGAGTTGGGCCCCACAGCATCTTGCTTCCAGCTCTTTGGGAAGCTAAGAAACAACTCGCTCTGCACAGTGCTCTTACAGCCTACCGGGAACATCTCTTCCAAAGGCCTGTGAAACGCAGTTTCTTTGCAGGCCTGATCTGGCTGAAGTAGGACTTCTGCTCTGGGTGTGCTACTTTGCCCTAGAGCTGAAAGGCACAACGTGCAGGCTTCTTTCCAAAGGGCGAGTTGGGCCCCACAGCATCTTGCTTCCAGCTCTTTGGGAAGCTAAGAAACAACTCGCTCTGCACAGTGCTCTTACAGCCTACCGGGAACATCTCTTCCAAAGGCCTGTGAAACGCAGTTTCTTTGCAGGCCTGATCTGGCTGAAGTAGGACTTCTGCTCTGGGTGTGCTACTTTGCCCTAGAGCTGAAAGGCACAACGTGCAGGCTTCTTTCCAAAGGGCGAGTTGGGCCCCACAGCATCTTGCTTCCAGCTCTTTGGGAAGCTAAGAAACAACTCGCTCTGCACAGTGCTCTTACAGCCTACCGGGAACATCTCTTCCAAAGGCCTGTGAAACGCAGTTTCTTTGCAGGCCTGATCTGGCTGAAGTAGGACTTCTGCTCTGGGTGTGCTACTTTGCCCTAGAGCTGAAAGGCACAACGTGCAGGCTTCTCTCCAAAGGGCGAGTTGGGCCCCACAGCATCTTGCTTCCAGCTCTTTGGGAAGCTAAGAAACAACTCGCTCTGCACAGTGCTCTTACAGCCTAGTGGGAACATCTCTTCCAAAGGCCTGTGAAACGCAGTTTCTTTGCAGGCCTGATCTGGCTGAAGTAGGACTTCTGCTCTGGGTGTGCTACTTTGCCCTAGAGCTGAAAGGCACAACGTGCAGGCTTCTTTCCAAAGGGCGAGTTGGGCCCCACAGCATCTTGCTTCCAGCTCTTTGGGAAGCTAAGAAACAACTCGCTCTGCACAGTGCTCTTACAGCCTACCGGGAACATCTCTTCCAAAGGCCTGTGAAACGCAGTTTCTTTGCAGGCCTGATCTGGCTGAAGTAGGACTTCTGCTCTGGGTGTGCTACTTTGCCCTAGAGCTGAAAGGCACAACGTGCAGGCTTCTTTCCAAAGGGCGAGTTGGGCCCCACAGCATCTTGCTTCCAGCTCTTTGGGAAGCTAAGAAACAACTCGCTCTGCACAGTGCTCTTACAGCCTAGCGGGAACATCTCTTCCAAAGGCCTGTGAAACGCAGTTTCTTTGCAGGCCTGATCTGGCTGAAGTAGGACTTCTGCTCTGGGTGTGCTACTTTGCCCTAGAGCTGAAAGGCACAACGTGCAGGCTTCTTTCCAAAGGGCGAGTTGGGCCCCACAGCATCTTGCTTCCAGCTCTTTGGGAAGCTAAGAAACAACTCGCTCTGCACAGTGCTCTTACAGCCTACCGGGAACATCTCTTCCAAAGGCCTGTGAAACGCAGTTTCTTTGCAGGCCTGATCTGGCTGAAGTAGGACTTCTGCTCTGGGTGTGCTACTTTGCCCTAGAGCTGAAAGGCACAACGTGCAGGCTTCTTTCCAAAGGGCGAGTTGGGCCCCACAGCATCTTGCTTCCAGCTCTTTGGGAAGCTAAGAAACAACTCGCTCTGCACAGTGCTCTTACAGCCTACCGGGAACATCTCTTCCAAAGGCCTGTGAAACGCAGTTTCTTTGCAGGCCTGATCTGGCTGAAGTAGGACTTCTGCTCTGGGTGTGCTACTTTGCCCTAGAGCTGAAAGGCACAACGTGCAGGCTTCTTTCCAAAGGGCGAGTTGGGCCCCACAGCATCTTGCTTCCAGCTCTTTGGGAAGCTAAGAAACAACTCGCTCTGCACAGTGCTCTTACAGCCTAGTGGGAACATCTCTTCCAAAGGCCTGTGAAACGCAGTTTCTTTGCAGGCCTGATCTGGCTGAAGTAGGACTTCTGCTCTGGGTGTGCTACTTTGCCCTAGAGCTGAAAGGCACAACGTGCAGGCTTCTTTCCAAAGGGCGAGTTGGGCCCCACAGCATCTTGCTTCCAGCTCTTTGGGAAGCTAAGAAACAACTCGCTCTGCACAGTGCTCTTACAGCCTACCGGGAACATCTCTTCCAAAGGCCTGTGAAACGCAGTTTCTTTGCAGGCCTGATCTGGCTGAAGTAGGACTTCTGCTCTGGGTGTGCTACTTTGCCCTAGAGCTGAAAGGCACAACGTGCAGGCTTCTTTCCAAAGGGCGAGTTGGGCCCCACAGCATCTTGCTTCCAGCTCTTTGGGAAGCTAAGAAACAACTCGCTCTGCACAGTGCTCTTACAGCCTACTGGGAACATCTCTTCCAAAGGCCTGTGAAACGCAGTTTCTTTGCAGGCCTGATCTGGCTGAAGTAGGACTTCTGCTCTGGGTGTGCTACTTTGCCCTAGAGCTGAAAGGCACAACGTGCAGGCTTCTTTCCAAAGGGCGAGTTGGGCCCCACAGCATCTTGCTTCCAGCTCTTTGGGAAGCTAAGAAACAACTCGCTCTGCACAGTGCTCTTACAGCCTAGTGGGAACATCTCTTCCAAAGGCCTGTGAAACGCAGTTTCTTTGCAGGCCTGATCTGGCTGAAGTAGGACTTCTGCTCTGGGTGTGCTACTTTGCCCTAGAGCTGAAAGGCACAACGTGCAGGCTTCTTTCCAAAGGGCGAGTTGGGCCCCACAGCATCTTGCTTCCAGCTCTTTGGGAAGCTAAGAAACAACTCGCTCTGCACAGTGCTCTTACAGCCTACCGGGAACATCTCTTCCAAAGGCCTGTGAAACGCAGTTTCTTTGCAGGCCTGATCTGGCTGAAGTAGGACTTCTGCTCTGGGTGTGCTACTTTGCCCTAGAGCTGAAAGGCACAACGTGCAGGCTTCTTTCCAAAGGGCGAGTTGGGCCCCACAGCATCTTGCTTCCAGCTCTTTGGGAAGCTAAGAAACAACTCGCTCTGCACAGTGCTCTTACAGCCTACCGGGAACATCTCTTCCAAAGGCCTGTGAAACGCAGTTTCTTTGCAGGCCTGATCTGGCTGAAGTAGGACTTCTGCTCTGGGTGTGCTACTTTGCCCTAGAGCTGAAAGGCACAACGTGCAGGCTTCTTTCCAAAGGGCGAGTTGGGCCCCACAGCATCTTGCTTCCAGCTCTTTGGGAAGCTAAGAAACAACTCGCTCTGCACAGTGCTCTTACAGCCTACCGGGAACATCTCTTCCAAAGGCCTGTGAAACGCAGTTTCTTTGCAGGCCTGATCTGGCTGAAGTAGGACTTCTGCTCTGGGTGTGCTACTTTGCCCTAGAGCTGAAAGGCACAACGTGCAGGCTTCTTTCCAAAGGGCGAGTTGGGCCCCACAGCATCTTGCTTCCAGCTCTTTGGGAAGCTAAGAAACAACTCGCTCTGCACAGTGCTCTTACAGCCTAGCGGGAACATCTCTTCCAAAGGCCTGTGAAACGCAGTTTCTTTGCAGGCCTGATCTGGCTGAAGTAGGACTTCTGCTCTGGGTGTGCTACTTTGCCCTAGAGCTGAAAGGCACAACGTGCAGGCTTCTTTCCAAAGGGCGAGTTGGGCCCCACAGCATCTTGCTTCCAGCTCTTTGGGAAGCTAAGAAACAACTCGCTCTGCACAGTGCTCTTACAGCCTAGTGGGAACATCTCTTCCAAAGGCCTGTGAAACGCAGTTTCTTTGCAGGCCTGATCTGGCTGAAGTAGGACTTCTGCTCTGGGTGTGCTACTTTGCCCTAGAGCTGAAAGGCACAACGTGCAGGCTTCTTTCCAAAGGGCGAGTTGGGCCCCACAGCATCTTGCTTCCAGCTCTTTGGGAAGCTAAGAAACAACTCGCTCTGCACAGTGCTCTTACAGCCTAGCGGGAACATCTCTTCCAAAGGCCTGTGAAACGCAGTTTCTTTGCAGGCCTGATCTGGCTGAAGTAGGACTTCTGCTCTGGGTGTGCTACTTTGCCCTAGAGCTGAAAGGCACAACGTGCAGGCTTCTTTCCAAAGGGCGAGTTGGGCCCCACAGCATCTTGCTTCCAGCTCTTTGGGAAGCTAAGAAACAACTCGCTCTGCACAGTGCTCTTACAGCCTACCGGGAACATCTCTTCCAAAGGCCTGTGAAACGCAGTTTCTTTGCAGGCCTGATCTGGCTGAAGTAGGACTTCTGCTCTGGGTGTGCTACTTTGCCCTAGAGCTGAAAGGCACAACGTGCAGGCTTCTTTCCAAAGGGCGAGTTGGGCCCCACAGCATCTTGCTTCCAGCTCTTTGGGAAGCTAAGAAACAACTCGCTCTGCACAGTGCTCTTACAGCCTACCGGGAACATCTCTTCCAAAGGCCTGTGAAACGCAGTTTCTTTGCAGGCCTGATCTGGCTGAAGTAGGACTTCTGCTCTGGGTGTGCTACTTTGCCCTAGAGCTGAAAGGCACAACGTGCAGGCTTCTTTCCAAAGGGCGAGTTGGGCCCCACAGCATCTTGCTTCCAGCTCTTTGGGAAGCTAAGAAACAACTCGCTCTGCACAGTGCTCTTACAGCCTAGTGGGAACATCTCTTCCAAAGGCCTGTGAAACGCAGTTTCTTTGCAGGCCTGATCTGGCTGAAGTAGGACTTCTGCTCTGGGTGTGCTACTTTGCCCTAGAGCTGAAAGGCACAACGTGCAGGCTTCTTTCCAAAGGGCGAGTTGGGCCCCACAGCATCTTGCTTCCAGCTCTTTGGGAAGCTAAGAAACAACTCGCTCTGCACAGTGCTCTTACAGCCTACCGGGAACATCTCTTCCAAAGGCCTGTGAAACGCAGTTTCTTTGCAGGCCTGATCTGGCTGAAGTAGGACTTCTGCTCTGGGTGTGCTACTTTGCCCTAGAGCTGAAAGGCACAACGTGCAGGCTTCTTTCCAAAGGGCGAGTTGGGCCCCACAGCATCTTGCTTCCAGCTCTTTGGGAAGCTAAGAAACAACTCGCTCTGCACAGTGCTCTTACAGCCTAGCGGGAACATCTCTTCCAAAGGCCTGTGAAACGCAGTTTCTTTGCAGGCCTGATCTGGCTGAAGTAGGACTTCTGCTCTGGGTGTGCTACTTTGCCCTAGAGCTGAAAGGCACAACGTGCAGGCTTCTTTCCAAAGGGCGAGTTGGGCCCCACAGCATCTTGCTTCCAGCTCTTTGGGAAGCGAAGAAACAACTCGCTCTGCACAGTGCTCTTACAGCCTACCGGGAACATCTCTTCCAAAGGCCTGTGAAACGCAGTTTCTTTGCAGGCCTGATCTGGCTGAAGTAGGACTTCTGCTCTGGGTGTGCTACTTTGCCCTAGAGCTGAAAGGCACAACGTGCAGGCTTCTTTCCAAAGGGCGAGTTGGGCCCCACAGCATCTTGCTTCCAGCTCTTTGGGAAGCTAAGAAACAACTCGCTCTGCACAGTGCTCTTACAGCCTACCGGGAACATCTCTTCCAAAGGCCTGTGAAACGCAGTTTCTTTGCAGGCCTGATCTAGCAGAGTTCGACTCTGCTCTGGGTGTGCTACTTTGCCCTAGAGCTGAAAGGCACAACGTGCAGGCTTCTTTCCAAAGGGCGAGTTGGGCCCCACAGCATCTTGCTTCCAGCTCTTTGGGAAGCTAAGAAACAACTCGCTCTGCACAGTGCTCTTACAGCCTAGCGGGAACATGTCTTCCAAAGGCCTGTGAAACGCAGTTTCTTTGCAGGCCTGATCTGGCTGAAGTAGGACTTCTGCTCTGGGTGTGCTACTTTGCCCTAGAGCTGAAAGGCACAACGTGCAGGCTTCTTTCCAAAGGGCGAGTTGGGCCCCACAGCATCTTGCTTCCAGCTCTTTGGGAAGCTAAGAAACAACTCGCTCTGCACAGTGCTCTTACAGCCTACCGGGAACATCTCTTCCAAAGGCCTGTGAAACGCAGTTTCTTTGCAGGCCTGATCTGGCTGAAGTAGGACTTCTGCTCTGGGTGTGCTACTTTGCCCTAGAGCTGAAAGGCACAACGTGCAGGCTTCTTTCCAAAGGGCGAGTTGGGCCCCACAGCATCTTGCTTCCAGCTCTTTGGGAAGCTAAGAAACAACTCGCTCTGCACAGTGCTCTTACAGCCTACCGGGAACATCTCTTCCAAAGGCCTGTGAAACGCAGTTTCTTTGCAGGCCTGATCTGGCTGAAGTAGGACTTCTGCTCTGGGTGTGCTACTTTGCCCTAGAGCTGAAAGGCACAACGTGCAGGCTTCTTTCCAAAGGGCGAGTTGGGCCCCACAGCATCTTGCTTCCAGCTCTTTGGGAAGCTAAGAAACAACTCGCTCTGCACAGTGCTCTTACAGCCTACCGGGAACATCTCTTCCAAAGGCCTGTGAAACGCAGTTTCTTTGCAGGCCTGATCTGGCTGAAGTAGGACTTCTGCTCTGGGTGTGCTACTTTGCCCTAGAGCTGAAAGGCACAACGTGCAGGCTTCTTTCCAAAGGGCGAGTTGGGCCCCACAGCATCTTGCTTCCAGCTCTTTGGGAAGCTAAGAAACAACTCGCTCTGCACAGTGCTCTTACAGCCTACCGGGAACATCTCTTCCAAAGGCCTGTGAAACGCAGTTTCTTTGCAGGCCTGATCTGGCTGAAGTAGGACTTCTGCTCTGGGTGTGCTACTTTGCCCTAGAGCTGAAAGGCACAACGTGCAGGCTTCTTTCCAAAGGGCGAGTTGGGCCCCACAGCATCTTGCTTCCAGCTCTTTGGGAAGCTAAGAAACAACTCGCTCTGCACAGTGCTCTTACAGCCTAGTGGGAACATCTCTTCCAAAGGCCTGTGAAACGCAGATTCTTTGCAGGCCTAATATTGGCTGAAGTAGGACTTCTCCTCTGGGTGTGCTACTTTGCCCTAGAGCTGAAAGGCACAACGTGCAGGCTTCTTTCCAAAGGGCGAGTTGGGCCCCACAGAATCTTGCTTCCAGCTCTTTGGGAAGCTAAGAAACAACTCGCTCTGCACAGTGCACTTACAGCCTACCGGGAACATGTGTTAGAAAGGCCTGTGAAACGCAGTTTCTTTGCAGGCCTGATCTGGCTGAAGTAGGACTTCTGCTCTGGGTGTGCTACCTTGCCCTAGAGCTGAAAGGCACAACGTGCAGGCTTCTTTCCAAAGGGCGAGTTGGGCCCCACAGCATCTTGCTTCCAGCTCTTTGGGAAGCTAAGAAACAACTCGCTCTGCACAGTGCTCTTACAGCCTACCGGGAACATGTCTTCCAAAGGCCTGTGAAACGCAGTTTCTTTGCAGGCCTGATCTGGCTGAAGTAGGACTTCTGCTCTGGGTGTGCTACTTTGCCCTAGAGCTGAAAGGCACAACGTGCAGGCTTCTTCCCAAAGGGCGAGTTGGGCCCCACAGCATCTTGCTTCCAGCTCTTTGGGAAGCTAAGAACAACTCGCTCTGCACAGTGCTCTTACAGCCTACCGGGAACATCTCTTCCAAAGGCCTGTGAAACGCAGTTTCTTTGCAGGCCTGATCTGGCTGAAGTAGGACTTCTGCTCTGGGTGTGCTACTTTGCCATAGAGCTGAAAGGCACAACGTGCAGGCTTCTTTCCAAAGGGCGAGTTGGGCCCCACAGCATCATGCTTCCCAGCTCTTTGGGAAGCTAAGAAACAACTCGCTCTGCACAGTGCACTTACAGCCTAGTGGGAACATCTGTTCCAAAGGCCTGTGAAACGCAGTTTCTTTGCAGGCCTAATCTGGCTGAAGTAGGACTTCTGCTCTGGGTGTGCTACTTTGCCCTTAGCTGAAAGACGCAACGTGCAGGCTTCTTACGAAAGGGCGAGTTGGGCCCCACAGCATCTTGCTTCCAGCTCTTTGGGAAGCTAAGAAACAACTCGCTCTGCACAGTGCTCTTACAGCCTACCGGGAACATCTCTTCCAAAGGCCTGTGAAACGCAGTTTCTTTGCAGGCCTGATCTGGCTGAAGTAGGACTTCTGCTCTGGGTGTGCTACTTTGCCCTAGAGCTGAAAGGCACAACGTGCAGGCTCCTTTCCAAAGGGCGAGTTGGGCCCCACAGCATCTTGCTTCCAGCTATTTGGGAAGCTAAGAAACAACTCGCTCTGCACAGTGCTCTTACAGCCTACCGGGAACATCTCTTCCAAAGGCCTGTGAAACGCAGTTTCTTTGCAGGCCTGATCTGGCTGAAGTAGGACTTCTGCTCTGGGTGTGCTACTTTGCCCTAGAGCTGAAAGGCACAACGTGCAGGCTTCTTTCCAAAGGGCGAGTTGGGCCCCACAGCATCTTGCTTCCAGCTCTTTGGGAAGCTAAGAAACAACTCGCTCTGCACAGTGCTCTTACAGCCTACCGGGAACATCTCTTCCAAAGGGCTGTGAAACGCAGTTTCTTTGCAGGCCTGATCTGGCTGAAGTAGGACTTCTGCTCTGGGTGTGCTACTTTGCCCTAGAGCTGAAAGGCACAACGTGCAGGCTTCTTTCCAAAGGGCGAGTTGGGCCCCACAGCATCTTGCTTCCAGCTCTTTGGGAAGCTAAGAAACAACTCGCTCTGCACAGTGCTCTTACAGCCTACCGGGAACATCTCTTCCAAAGGCCTGTGAAACGCAGTTTCTTTGCAGGCCTGATCTGGCTGAAGTAGGACTTCTGCTCTGGGTGTGCTACTTTGCCCTAGAGCTGAAAGGCACAACGTGCAGGCTTCTTTCCAAAGGGCGAGTTGGGCCCCACAGCATCTTGCTTCCAGCTCTTTGGGAAGCTAAGAAACAACTCGCTCTGCACAGTGCTCTTACAGCCTACCGGGAACATCTCTTCCAAAGGCCTGTGAAACGCAGTTTCTTTGCAGGCCTGATCTGGCTGAAGTAGGACTTCTGCTCTGGGTGTGCTACTTTGCCCTAGAGCTGAAAGGCACAACGTGCAGGCTTCTTTCCAAAGGGCGAGTTGGGCCCCACAGCATCTTGCTTCCAGCTCTTTGGGAAGCTAAGAAACAACTCGCTCTGCACAGTGCTCTTACAGCCTACCGGGAACATCTCTTCCAAAGGCCTGTGAAACGCAGTTTCTTTGCAGGCCTGATCTGGCTGAAGTAGGACTTCTGCTCTGGGTGTGCTACTTTGCCCTAGAGCTGAAAGGCACAACGTGCAGGCTTCTTTCCAAAGGGCGAGTTGGGCCCCACAGCATCTTGCTTCCAGCTCTTTGGGAAGCTAAGAAACAACTCGCTCTGCACAGTGCTCTTACAGCCTACCGGGAACATCTCTTCCAAAGGCCTGTGAAACGCAGTTTCTTTGCAGGCCTGATCTGGCTGAAGTAGGACTTCTGCTCTGGGTGTGCTACTTTGCCCTAGAGCTGAAAGGCACAACGTGCAGGCTTCTTTCCAAAGGGCGAGTTGGGCCCCACAGCATCTTGCTTCCAGCTCTTTGGGAAGCTAAGAAACAACTCGCTCTGCACAGTGCTCTTACAGCCTACCGGGAACATCTCTTCCAAAGGCCTGTGAAACGCAGTTTCTTTGCAGGCCTGATCTGGCTGAAGTAGGACTTCTGCTCTGGGTGTGCTACTTTGCCCTAGAGCTGAAAGGCACAACGTGCAGGCTTCTTTCCAAAGGGCGAGTTGGGCCCCACAGCATCTTGCTTCCAGCTCTTTGGGAAGCTAAGAAACAACTCGCTCTGCACAGTGCTCTTACAGCCTACCGGGAACATCTCTTCCAAAGGCCTGTGAAACGCAGTTTCTTTGCAGGCCTGATCTGGCTGAAGTAGGACTTCTGCTCTGGGTGTGCTACTTTGCCCTAGAGCTGAAAGGCACAACGTGCAGGCTTCTTTCCAAAGGGCGAGTTGGGCCCCACAGCATCTTGCTTCCAGCTCTTTGGGAAGCTAAGAAACAACTCGCTCTGCACAGTGCTCTTACAGCCTACCGGGAACATCTCTTCCAAAGGCCTGTGAAACGCAGTTTCTTTGCAGGCCTGATCTGGCTGAAGTAGGACTTCTGCTCTGGGTGTGCTACTTTGCCCTAGAGCTGAAAGGCACAACGTGCAGGCTTCTTTCCAAAGGGCGAGTTGGGCCCCACAGCATCTTGCTTCCAGCTCTTTGGGAAGCTAAGAAACAACTCGCTCTGCACAGTGCTCTTACAGCCTACCGGGAACATCTCTTCCAAAGGCCTGTGAAACGCAGTTTCTTTGCAGGCCTGATCTGGCTGAAGTAGGACTTCTGCTCTGGGTGTGCTACTTTGCCCTAGAGCTGAAAGGCACAACGTGCAGGCTTCTTTCCAAAGGGCGAGTTGGGCCCCACAGCATCTTGCTTCCAGCTCTTTGGGAAGCTAAGAAACAACTCGCTCTGCACAGTGCTCTTACAGCCTACCGGGAACATCTCTTCCAAAGGCCTGTGAAACGCAGTTTCTTTGCAGGCCTGATCTGGCTGAAGTAGGACTTCTGCTCTGGGTGTGCTACTTTGCCCTAGAGCTGAAAGGCACAACGTGCAGGCTTCTTTCCAAAGGGCGAGTTGGGCCCCACAGCATCTTGCTTCCAGCTCTTTGGGAAGCTAAGAAACAACTCGCTCTGCACAGTGCTCTTACAGCCTACCGGGAACATCTCTTCCAAAGGCCTGTGAAACGCAGTTTCTTTGCAGGCCTGATCTGGCTGAAGTAGGACTTCTGCTCTGGGTGTGCTACTTTGCCCTAGAGCTGAAAGGCACAACGTGCAGGCTTCTTTCCAAAGGGCGAGTTGGGCCCCACAGCATCTTGCTTCCAGCTCTTTGGGAAGCTAAGAAACAACTCGCTCTGCACAGTGCTCTTACAGCCTACCGGGAACATCTCTTCCAAAGGCCTGTGAAACGCAGTTTCTTTGCAGGCCTGATCTGGCTGAAGTAGGACTTCTGCTCTGGGTGTGCTACTTTGCCCTAGAGCTGAAAGGCACAACGTGCAGGCTTCTTTCCAAAGGGCGAGTTGGGCCCCACAGCATCTTGCTTCCAGCTCTTTGGGAAGCTAAGAAACAACTCGCTCTGCACAGTGCTCTTACAGCCTACCGGGAACATCTCTTCCAAAGGCCTGTGAAACGCAGTTTCTTTGCAGGCCTGATCTGGCTGAAGTAGGACTTCTGCTCTGGGTGTGCTACTTTGCCCTAGAGCTGAAAGGCACAACGTGCAGGCTTCTTTCCAAAGGGCGAGTTGGGCCCCACAGCATCTTGCTTCCAGCTCTTTGGGAAGCTAAGAAACAACTCGCTCTGCACAGTGCTCTTACAGCCTACCGGGAACATCTCTTCCAAAGGCCTGTGAAACGCAGTTTCTTTGCAGGCCTGATCTGGCTGAAGTAGGACTTCTGCTCTGGGTGTGCTACTTTGCCCTAGAGCTGAAAGGCACAACGTGCAGGCTTCTTTCCAAAGGGCGAGTTGGGCCCCACAGCATCTTGCTTCCAGCTCTTTGGGAAGCTAAGAAACAACTCGCTCTGCACAGTGCTCTTACAGCCTACCGGGAACATCTCTTCCAAAGGCCTGTGAAACGCAGTTTCTTTGCAGGCCTGATCTGGCTGAAGTAGGACTTCTGCTCTGGGTGTGCTACTTTGCCCTAGAGCTGAAAGGCACAACGTGCAGGCTTCTTTCCAAAGGGCGAGTTGGGCCCCACAGCATCTTGCTTCCAGCTCTTTGGGAAGCTAAGAAACAACTCGCTCTGCACAGTGCTCTTACAGCCTACCGGGAACATCTCTTCCAAAGGCCTGTGAAACGCAGTTTCTTTGCAGGCCTGATCTGGCTGAAGTAGGACTTCTGCTCTGGGTGTGCTACTTTGCCCTAGAGCTGAAAGGCACAACGTGCAGGCTTCTTTCCAAAGGGCGAGTTGGGCCCCACAGCATCTTGCTTCCCAGCTCTTTGGGAAGCTAAGAAACAACTCGCTCTGCACAGTGCTCTTACAGCCTACCGGGAACATCTCTTCCAAAGGCCTGTGAAACGCAGTTTCTTTGCAGGCCTGATCTGGCTGAAGTAGGACTTCTGCTCTGGGTGTGCTACTTTGCCCTAGAGCTGAAAGGCACAACGTGCAGGCTTCTTTCCAAAGGGCGAGTTGGGCCCCACAGCATCTTGCTTCCAGCTCTTTGGGAAGCTAAGAAACAACTCGCTCTGCACAGTGCTCTTACAGCCTACCGGGAACATCTCTTCCAAAGGCCTGTGAAACGCAGTTTCTTTGCAGGCCTGATCTGGCTGAAGTAGGACTTCTGCTCTGGGTGTGCTACTTTGCCCTAGAGCTGAAAGGCACAACGTGCAGGCTTCTTTCCAAAGGGCGAGTTGGGCCCCACAGCATCTTGCTTCCAGCTCTTTGGGAAGCTAAGAAACAACTCGCTCTGCACAGTGCTCTTACAGCCTACCGGGAACATCTCTTCCAAAGGCCTGTGAAACGCAGTTTCTTTGCAGGCCTGATCTGGCTGAAGTAGGACTTCTGCTCTGGGTGTGCTACTTTGCCCTAGAGCTGAAAGGCACAACGTGCAGGCTTCTTTCCAAAGGGCGAGTTGGGCCCCACAGCATCTTGCTTCCAGCTCTTTGGGAAGCTAAGAAACAACTCGCTCTGCACAGTGCTCTTACAGCCTAGCGGGAACATCTCTTCCAAAGGCCTGTGAAACGCAGTTTCTTTGCAGGCCTGATCTGGCTGAAGTAGGACTTCTGCTCTGGGTGTGCTACTTTGCCCTAGAGCTGAAAGGCACAACGTGCAGGCTTCTTTCCAAAGGGCGAGTTGGGCCCCACAGCATCTTGCTTCCAGCTCTTTGGGAAGCTAAGAAACAACTCGCTCTGCACAGTGCTCTTACAGCCTACCGGGAACATCTCTTCCAAAGGCCTGTGAAACGCAGTTTCTTTGCAGGCCTGATCTGGCTGAAGTAGGACTTCTGCTCTGGGTGTGCTACTTTGCCCTAGAGCTGAAAGGCACAACGTGCAGGCTTCTTTCCAAAGGGCGAGTTGGGCCCCACAGCATCTTGCTTCCAGCTCTTTGGGAAGCTAAGAAACAACTCGCTCTGCACAGTGCTCTTACAGCCTACCGGGAACATCTCTTCCAAAGGCCTGTGAAACGCAGTTTCTTTGCAGGCCTGATCTGGCTGAAGTAGGACTTCTGCTCTGGGTGTGCTACTTTGCCCTAGAGCTGAAAGGCACAACGTGCAGGCTTCTTTCCAAAGGGCGAGTTGGGCCCCACAGCATCTTGCTTCCAGCTCTTTGGGAAGCTAAGAAACAACTCGCTCTGCACAGTGCTCTTACAGCCTACCGGGAACATCTCTTCCAAAGGCCTGTGAAACGCAGTTTCTTTGCAGGCCTGATCTGGCTGAAGTAGGACTTCTGCTCTGGGTGTGCTACTTTGCCCTAGAGCTGAAAGGCACAACGTGCAGGCTTCTTTCCAAAGGGCGAGTTGGGCCCCACAGCATCTTGCTTCCAGCTCTTTGGGAAGCTAAGAAACAACTCGCTCTGCACAGTGCTCTTACAGCCTAGTGGGAACATCTCTTCCAAAGGCCTGTGAAACGCAGTTTCTTTGCAGGCCTGATCTGGCTGAAGTAGGACTTCTGCTCTGGGTGTGCTACTTTGCCCTAGAGCTGAAAGGCACAACGTGCAGGCTTCTTTCCAAAGGGCGAGTTGGGCCCCACAGCATCTTGCTTCCAGCTCTTTGGGAAGCTAAGAAACAACTCGCTCTGCACAGTGCTCTTACAGCCTACCGGGAACATCTCTTCCAAAGGCCTGTGAAACGCAGTTTCTTTGCAGGCCTGATCTGGCTGAAGTAGGACTTCTGCTCTGGGTGTGCTACTTTGCCCTAGAGCTGAAAGGCACAACGTGCAGGCTTCTTTCCAAAGGGCGAGTTGGGCCCCACAGCATCTTGCTTCCAGCTCTTTGGGAAGCTAAGAAACAACTCGCTCTGCACAGTGCTCTTACAGCCTACCGGGAACATCTCTTCCAAAGGCCTGTGAAACGCAGTTTCTTTGCAGGCCTGATCTGGCTGAAGTAGGACTTCTGCTCTGGGTGTGCTACTTTGCCCTAGAGCTGAAAGGCACAACGTGCAGGCTTCTTTCCAAAGGGCGAGTTGGGCCCCACAGCATCTTGCTTCCAGCTCTTTGGGAAGCTAAGAAACAACTCGCTCTGCACAGTGCTCTTACAGCCTACCGGGAACATCTCTTCCAAAGGCCTGTGAAACGCAGTTTCTTTGCAGGCCTGATCTGGCTGAAGTAGGACTTCTGCTCTGGGTGTGCTACTTTGCCCTAGAGCTGCAAAGGCACAACGTGCAGGCTTCTTTCCAAAGGGCGAGTTGGGCCCCACAGCATCTTGCTTCCAGCTCTTTGGGAAGCTAAGAAACAACTCGCTCTGCACAGTGCTCTTACAGCCTACCGGGAACATCTCTTCCAAAGGCCTGTGAAACGCAGTTTCTTTGCAGGCCTGATCTGGCTGAAGTAGGACTTCTGCTCTGGGTGTGCTACTTTGCCCTAGAGCTGAAAGGCACAACGTGCAGGCTTCTTTCCAAAGGGCGAGTTGGGCCCCACAGCATCTTGCTTCCAGCTCTTTGGGAAGCTAAGAAACAACTCGCTCTGCACAGTGCTCTTACAGCCTACCGGGAACATCTCTTCCAAAGGCCTGTGAAACGCAGTTTCTTTGCAGGCCTGATCTGGCTGAAGTAGGACTTCTGCTCTGGGTGTGCTACTTTGCCCTAGAGCTGAAAGGCACAACGTGCAGGCTTCTTTCCAAAGGGCGAGTTGGGCCCCACAGCATCTTGCTTCCAGCTCTTTGGGAAGCTAAGAAACAACTCGCTCTGCACAGTGCTCTTACAGCCTACCGGGAACATCTCTTCCAAAGGCCTGTGAAACGCAGTTTCTTTGCAGGCCTGATCTGGCTGAAGTAGGACTTCTGCTCTGGGTGTGCTACTTTGCCCTAGAGCTGAAAGGCACAACGTGCAGGCTTCTTTCCAAAGGGCGAGTTGGGCCCCACAGCATCTTGCTTCCAGCTCTTTGGGAAGCTAAGAAACAACTCGCTCTGCACAGTGCTCTTACAGCCTACCGGGAACATCTCTTCCAAAGGCCTGTGAAACGCAGTTTCTTTGCAGGCCTGATCTGGCTGAAGTAGGACTTCTGCTCTGGGTGTGCTACTTTGCCCTAGAGCTGAAAGGCACAACGTGCAGGCTTCTTTCCAAAGGGCGAGTTGGGCCCCACAGCATCTTGCTTCCAGCTCTTTGGGAAGCTAAGAAACAACTCGCTCTGCACAGTGCTCTTACAGCCTACCGGGAACATCTCTTCCAAAGGCCTGTGAAACGCAGTTTCTTTGCAGGCCTGATCTGGCTGAAGTAGGACTTCTGCTCTGGGTGTGCTACTTTGCCCTAGAGCTGAAAGGCACAACGTGCAGGCTTCTTTCCAAAGGGCGAGTTGGGCCCCACAGCATCTTGCTTCCAGCTCTTTGGGAAGCTAAGAAACAACTCGCTCTGCACAGTGCTCTTACAGCCTACCGGGAACATCTCTTCCAAAGGCCTGTGAAACGCAGTTTCTTTGCAGGCCTGATCTGGCTGAAGTAGGACTTCTGCTCTGGGTGTGCTACTTTGCCCTAGAGCTGAAAGGCACAACGTGCAGGCTTCTTTCCAAAGGGCGAGTTGGGCCCCACAGCATCTTGCTTCCAGCTCTTTGGGAAGCTAAGAAACAACTCGCTCTGCACAGTGCTCTTACAGCCTAGCGGGAACATCTCTTCCAAAGGCCTGTGAAACGCAGTTTCTTTGCAGGCCTGATCTGGCTGAAGTAGGACTTCTGCTCTGGGTGTGCTACTTTGCCCTAGAGCTGAAAGGCACAACGTGCAGGCTTCTTTCCAAAGGGCGAGTTGGGCCCCACAGCATCTTGCTTCCAGCTCTTTGGGAAGCTAAGAAACAACTCGCTCTGCACAGTGCTCTTACAGCCTAGCGGGAACATCTCTTCCAAAGGCCTGTGAAACGCAGTTTCTTTGCAGGCCTGATCTGGCTGAAGTAGGACTTCTGCTCTGGGTGTGCTACTTTGCCCTAGAGCTGAAAGGCACAACGTGCAGGCTTCTTTCCAAAGGGCGAGTTGGGCCCCACAGCATCTTGCTTCCAGCTCTTTGGGAAGCTAAGAAACAACTCGCTCTGCACAGTGCTCTTACAGCCTACCGGGAACATCTCTTCCAAAGGCCTGTGAAACGCAGTTTCTTTGCAGGCCTGATCTGGCTGAAGTAGGACTTCTGCTCTGGGTGTGCTACTTTGCCCTAGAGCTGAAAGGCACAACGTGCAGGCTTCTTTCCAAAGGGCGAGTTGGGCCCCACAGCATCTTGCTTCCAGCTCTTTGGGAAGCTAAGAAACAACTCGCTCTGCACAGTGCTCTTACAGCCTACCGGGAACATCTCTTCCAAAGGCCTGTGAAACGCAGTTTCTTTGCAGGCCTGATCTGGCTGAAGTAGGACTTCTGCTCTGGGTGTGCTACTTTGCCCTAGAGCTGAAAGGCACAACGTGCAGGCTTCTTTCCAAAGGGCGAGTTGGGCCCCACAGCATCTTGCTTCCAGCTCTTTGGGAAGCTAAGAAACAACTCGCTCTGCACAGTGCTCTTACAGCCTACCGGGAACATCTCTTCCAAAGGCCTGTGAAACGCAGTTTCTTTGCAGGCCTGATCTGGCTGAAGTAGGACTTCTGCTCTGGGTGTGCTACTTTGCCCTAGAGCTGAAAGGCACAACGTGCAGGCTTCTTTCCAAAGGGCGAGTTGGGCCCCACAGCATCTTGCTTCCAGCTCTTTGGGAAGCTAAGAAACAACTCGCTCTGCACAGTGCTCTTACAGCCTACCGGGAACATCTCTTCCAAAGGCCTGTGAAACGCAGTTTCTTTGCAGGCCTGATCTGGCTGAAGTAGGACTTCTGCTCTGGGTGTGCTACTTTGCCCTAGAGCTGAAAGGCACAACGTGCAGGCTTCTTTCCAAAGGGCGAGTTGGGCCCCACAGCATCTTGCTTCCAGCTCTTTGGGAAGCTAAGAAACAACTCGCTCTGCACAGTGCTCTTACAGCCTACCGGGAACATCTCTTCCAAAGGCCTGTGAAACGCAGTTTCTTTGCAGGCCTGATCTGGCTGAAGTAGGACTTCTGCTCTGGGTGTGCTACTTTGCCCTAGAGCTGAAAGGCACAACGTGCAGGCTTCTTTCCAAAGGGCGAGTTGGGCCCCACAGCATCTTGCTTCCAGCTCTTTGGGAAGCTAAGAAACAACTCGCTCTGCACAGTGCTCTTACAGCCTACCGGGAACATCTCTTCCAAAGGCCTGTGAAACGCAGTTTCTTTGCAGGCCTGATCTGGCTGAAGTAGGACTTCTGCTCTGGGTGTGCTACTTTGCCCTAGAGCTGAAAGGCACAACGTGCAGGCTTCTTTCCAAAGGGCGAGTTGGGCCCCACAGCATCTTGCTTCCAGCTCTTTGGGAAGCTAAGAAACAACTCGCTCTGCACAGTGCTCTTACAGCCTACCGGGAACATCTCTTCCAAAGGCCTGTGAAACGCAGTTTCTTTGCAGGCCTGATCTGGCTGAAGTAGGACTTCTGCTCTGGGTGTGCTACTTTGCCCTAGAGCTGAAAGGCACAACGTGCAGGCTTCTTTCCAAAGGGCGAGTTGGGCCCCACAGCATCTTGCTTCCAGCTCTTTGGGAAGCTAAGAAACAACTCGCTCTGCACAGTGCTCTTACAGCCTACCGGGAACATCTCTTCCAAAGGCCTGTGAAACGCAGTTTCTTTGCAGGCCTGATCTGGCTGAAGTAGGACTTCTGCTCTGGGTGTGCTACTTTGCCCTAGAGCTGAAAGGCACAACGTGCAGGCTTCTTTCCAAAGGGCGAGTTGGGCCCCACAGCATCTTGCTTCCAGCTCTTTGGGAAGCTAAGAAACAACTCGCTCTGCACAGTGCTCTTACAGCCTAGTGGGAACATCTCTTCCAAAGGCCTGTGAAACGCAGTTTCTTTGCAGGCCTGATCTGGCTGAAGTAGGACTTCTGCTCTGGGTGTGCTACTTTGCCCTAGAGCTGAAAGGCACAACGTGCAGGCTTCTTTCCAAAGGGCGAGTTGGGCCCCACAGCATCTTGCTTCCAGCTCTTTGGGAAGCTAAGAAACAACTCGCTCTGCACAGTGCTCTTACAGCCTACCGGGAACATCTCTTCCAAAGGCCTGTGAAACGCAGTTTCTTTGCAGGCCTGATCTGGCTGAAGTAGGACTTCTG